>NC_136010.1:20101479-20388979 GCF_048128805.1 Centroberyx gerrardi | reverse complement strand
ACTGAAGAACAGACAAAGAGCATATTGCAGCCCTGGCAACTTGACCACATCACACACACACACACACACACACACACATTGGACCTCCTGTGGGCCTGCCAAACTGCAGCAAATGAACCAAGGGTCTGGTTAGAGCACACACGCAAACAAATGTACCCAGTGACAAATACACATTGGTGTACATATGCACACACATATGCACACCCCTAGCAGGCAGCCAGTGGTGTAGTGAAGTGAGCTGTCAGCCCCTCTCAGACGGGAGAGAGATCAGTCTATGGAAACAGCCTGGAACCTCCATATAAACACCTTCACCGCCGTGCTGGGGACCGAGCCTGCTGCTCTCCACTGATGTGTGGGCCCGGCTTCAAAACCTACTACGCTACACTTCAAGAAATGGAGACAGCACAGCTCAATTTGGTGATTGCACCCCAATCTCAGCGCTTGGGAGAACGACAGACAGCAGACACACAGAGAGAGAGGGAGAGAGAGAGAGAGACTTGCAGACATGGCCTCCCCCAATTATAGACCAAATACTGCCACTCCATTCACTTTCCTCTTCGCCTGGCTCCTGACAAAACCTGTCGCGATTCCTTCAACCGGCACTCACACTTCTCCCTGACACTCTCTAGGCTCTAATTAGGCTTGTAAATAATTATTGCAATTAAAGCCTACAATTAGGAGGAGTGAAGCACCGCCATTAGTTTCACAATAAATGTCATGAGCATTCTGCATAGGCGCAGGGAGGAAACAGACAAATGCTGTGCCATTATACAGTCAGACAGACAGACAGTGAGAGAGAGAGGGAGAGAGAGGGCGAGAGAGAGAGAGAGAGAGAGAGAGAGAGAGAGAGAGAGAGAGAGAGAGAGAGAGAGAGAGAGAGAGAGAGAGAGATGAAGACAGGGCTATATGAAGGCGGTTGACACACTCCCAGCTCTTAATTATAGAGCTGATTATTCTGTCAGGAAGGCTCCTGGGCTGCTCCTTTGGCTCACCAGCACACTCACACAGGGACGAGTACACACACACACACACACACACACACACAATGTACACAATAACGCTTGAATGCACACATACACACCTACATATACATTATACATAGACACAAGTGTCCACGTACACACACAAACACAGAAAAAAGCACATGCAGAGACATACGCATACTGCAGGAGAAATAAACTATGAGAGAAACATGAAGTTATTCAAAATTCAGACAGCATATAGAAAAACACCACCAATAGAATATCAAGTGCAGACTGTGAAACAGGAGCTTAATCAGAGATAAGTATCGCTGTTTCTGGATAATTGGGGGCTTTAAACGAGTTCAAGGGCAGGTTTGCTACTCTAGGTGCTCAGTGTAGTGATTTTTTGCCTAAAAATGACCACATCCGCTTAGTCTGTTTACTTCTAAATTCTAAATACTTCTAATTAGCTGCATTTATAAAGAGCACTTATATAATGAATGATG
Organism: Centroberyx gerrardi; assembly: GCF_048128805.1. Classification (NCBI taxonomy): domain Eukaryota; kingdom Metazoa; phylum Chordata; class Actinopteri; order Beryciformes; family Berycidae; genus Centroberyx; species Centroberyx gerrardi. Next base: position 20,387,511 of record NC_136010.1, on the reverse strand, counting down.
CACTCGATGCACTTTTGGTACCTCACTCTCCTACCCTTCACCGTCCATCATGTATTTCTCCTGTGCAGATGCAGAGTGCATGTAGAAAAGTAAGATTCATACAATGCCTACATTTTTGGGAGGGAAAGTCAGCTGGCTAACGGCAAACTCTGGGTGATAGACTACAGGCAGCGGGAGACAGAGGTGTCAGAGAGTCTGAGGATCAGGTATCCTCTTCCTCATTATCCCATATTATGTCAGAGGGCCAGTGAGAGACTCCCGGGGGGGATGGGGGTTTGGGAGACAGCCATGAGGCTTAAACAGGTATGCAGACATGTACAGACACACACACACAATCATACACACACACACACACACACACATGCACACGCAAACCCATCATAGGACCATACTGGACTAGACACTACTGAGTCTATTTAGAGACCATCTCACCTGGAGCAGAGGTCAAACTACACTGTGCTTGTTTACTGACAGTAGCACAGTCTGCTAACCTTTAAAACTTCAATCAGAGTGCTGAATTCACAGCTAATGCATTATGTATTGACCTGTGCTGATATAGCAGGGGACCGGGGTGTGAAGGGGGGGTAGGAGGAAAGAGGGGTGGATGGATGAGGGGAAATGGAAGGAAATGGGGGGGGGGGGCAGGCTAGAACCTGGGTGAGCAGGCTTCTATTAATTAACGGCTTGATGGGGGCTGACAGGACGTGCGCTGCTATCAAATAATGAGGTTAGGATTGGCCAATGGTTCCAGGGCACAAAACCTGATTAACACTAATCCTGGCTTAAGTCAATTAACAATGCCTGCTCAGGGACTCATGCAAATGAGGTGCCTTTGTTAGGCGAGCGAGTGCAGAGGGAGCAAACAGAGCTCGACATTCAGACATGTAAAACATTGCTAGGACACGGCAGAAAGGGGAAGGACACTCATATCGGTCATCAGTCAGAAAGGAATAGCTAACTAGTAGTGGTCAAGCAGATGGATGCTATAAAAACATGATCCGATGAGGGGGCGTCCCAAGTTGACCTGCTGGATGACCCCTATGGTTCGATGAACAGCCTCAGTCAACCCTTGAACTTCCCACAACCCCTGACCTCACAACACTGAGAGAGAGAGAGCAGATAAACATATAGAGGGCACATGTATGAAGCCACACACACGGAGCATGTATGTCAACAAACACACACATCATCCCGTCAGAGCCAGCAATAACTATGCTTCAAAATTACAGAAAAAAAGTAATAAACGAGTAAAAACAATATCCAAATTTGAATTTAGCTGAACTACCCCCAAGCTACTGCGAAATGTAGTTAAACTACTAGTTCAATTACACGTACTGAAACTACTCCCCAACACTGCACACACACACACACACACACACACACACAAAGCTCCAGATTAGGGGAGCGAGACAAGTGGGACAGGGATGAAAGTGGTTTCTCCAGAATGAAAAGCTAAATGGCATCATCAATAACATTGGACGTGTGTATTGACAGGGGCATTTATCCTAATTTGTCCAGGTGTCAATATCAAGTGAAGCTGTCAGGGACGCAGCGGAGGATCTAAGCCCAAGATCCCAAGCTGGAGCTCCAGCACCTCCCTCCTAGTCCCGGAGCACCTGGGTAAGGAAGCCGTCCCGCGATTGATTCCCTGCCCCTCACCCCTACGGCTGAAAAACTGACCATGTTGTCGCACTCACATCCCAGATAAAGCGTGACGGATGATCTATCAAGGCCAGTGTCTGCTCTCTGACTGATAGCAGGGCCGTCCCGGAGATGTTTGTCTGTTGTTGAGGTCTGTCGGAAACAGACAGATGCTACTAAGCCGTGGACAGCACTCCCCTCTCATCAGAAAGGGGTGGGATGCAGATGTGTGGTGCGTACGTCGGCACATGGCGTGAACCATCAAGGTTTCCTCACGCATGACAGAGTGCCTTTGTCCAGGCCACTTCTTCCATAAAAATGCAGCCGTAAATTTCATGGTTGCCTGCCGTATATAGCAGCGCCGTCTGCATTGTCAAATGTGCCATGTAGCGAAAACCTCATTTGACCTCAATCGCAAGCCCAAGTTAGCTGCGTGTTTCTTAACTCAAATCCACATGGCTCAAAACCCAACTGTGGATACAACTGGGGAATAAGGGAACGTTCATAAACTTATAAAAGGAAAAAAGATATCTTACACCCTATGGGAGACAGAAAGGCATTTCGTATTCAGAAGTAAGCGAGGAGAATATTCTGCATTCTGGTTTTTGAACCTCGGTTGTGCGAAAAATGGGACTTGAGACTTGAGAGTTTGTGAAAAGACTGTGTGACTTTACAGAGCCTCTAACTGAATTCAACACATTCCACTGATTGCTCTTTCATCCTGAAAGCAGCCACTTGATTGTCCTCCGTGCTCTAATGGCAGGGAGTCGAGTTAACGGGACGCTTTGTCCAAGTGACACCGGCGGACAGTGATTGGTGAGAAAAGCAGAGATGAGGGGTCAATGGTCAAACCCCTCGTCTTGTTCCCTCTCTGGCTTAACACAGCTGCAAGCTAACAGGACTGGCCGGGGTCAGAGCAGGGTCAACAGAGAGGCAGGGCAACGCTCGCTGTTGTTGTGGTAGCCGGAAAAGCCCTTGGCTACTCAGCCTTGACGGCAAACACCAGAGGGGAAGGAGGGCCTCAGAGCAGCTAGACACAAAGCGCTAATCTTTTGTCCTTGTGCCATTCTGACTCTGTTTGCCCTGTTATTGTTGGCCGTTCTCCTGGTGTGAACCTTGGCCCGACTTCCCCCCTCTCCACCTCTGTGCAGGTTATTGTTCCTCTTCTAGAAAGACAGGTTGGCAAGCATCTTCCGGCAAGCTCCGAAATAGATGGTTAAAGTAAGAGTAAGGCCTTTTTAAAGACTCAGATAAGGAAAAAAATAGAACACACAAACACACACGCGCATGCACACACGCTAAAGTGCCTGAGTGAGCGGCCTGGCTATGAGCCAGTCCAATCTGCTCCTTGTCTAAGGTGTAAACAGTAAACCTGGGAAACAAAAGGCTCTCCAGGAACACCGCTGCTAGCCGCTTTTTTTATGTCTACCAATGAACTGAACCTGCTATAACACACCTACGGCGCACAGCGGCCAGCCTGGCTATAAGCCATCCAGCACTCCATGCCCATTAGCACATGGAATCAGTGAGTCGCGCGCACCGAAGTCCTGCATTATGATGAGCCAGTGGCATGTCAGCCAATCTAAGCCTGGACGAGGTGTGAATGAATCCCATTTCCCCCTGTCTCGATAACCACTGAACCCATTTCCTCCCAATCTCTCCACACCAGCCAAACAAAGGTTCAGAGGGATAAGGGGAAGGAGGGAGGAGAACAAGGAAACTCTGCGGGGAGGGTGGGGGAGCTTGGAGCGAGTGGGGGTTGAGAAGGGGCCTCATCCAAATAAAAAAAATAAAAAATAAAAAGTTGAAAAAAAAAAGAGAGGAAAGAATCCATGCATGGATTTCAAATTTCACAGCTGAGCACCTGGGAGAAATTGCCAGGCTTGAAAAAAAGAGGTCTTCTTTTCTTTTCTGATGATCTGTGAGCTGTAATGTTGCCGTTCCATACATGGAGCTGGGTGAGGGAGGAAGGATGGCGTATGGGGATTGGAGATTGAGGGGGTTTAATGTTTGCTAAAGAGCCAAGAGTGTATTGGAGAGTGACAGCAGCACATGGCTGAACGCCTCTATAGGGGGAAGAGTGTGTGTCTGTCTATGAAAGACGAGTCTGTTTTACAAGCCAGCTCAGTATCCCACAGTTGGTCATGCTAGCAAGAATGTCACACTTATCCTTATAAAGAGCTGGGAATTAGAGGGCTGCTATTTCACTGGGAAAACTATTAGGTCTGTTAAGGTCTATTATGTACTCTTGTGCCATGGTCATAAAACATTACAAAAGCCATTAAGCTACACCTGGCTCTTTTCTTGAGACTAAATGATGATAGAGATCAAAAAAAAAGTAAACGCCTTGCATTCATTCGCCACACAAATAAATTAGGTGGTTGTTTTTTTTTTTCTTTATAATTATGTGTTTTCAAAAAAGCCTTTTCGCATAGAACTAAGGCCACTCCGCAGGTATCACTTCAAAACCCCCTCAGATGTGAAATCTTGATTGTTCCCCATGAATAATACATTATAGCCCGGGCTTGGCGTACTGGCCACTGACCAAAGCAGCCGGCATAATGCAGTCACTGATTCTCAACGGTGTGTGATGAGTGCTCGCCCTACCGCTGAGAGCCAGCAGCCATAACAGCACAATGCACCACAAAGGGAATGAAAAGGCCTCATCAAAATGTTGATAATCCACCTCCAAAGACCCCGTTCGATGGCGGAGCGGTTGTCGCAATTTATCCCACTCCGCTGCATTGTGCTGATAAACCGACAACAAAGACACTTGCGGCCTGGTGTGGGTCACAGTGTGAACCCCATTTCCCCACAACCCATACAGTATACACACACACACACACACACACACACACACCTGGTGGCTGTGTTAACAGAACTGAGACCAAAACCAACTGGTAAGGCCCTTTTCCGTTCTCAGGATAGGCACATCCTTCTCAGTGGTGAAAAAATGAGTGGTGAGAGAGAAAAAAAGGAGGAGGGGGGGAGGGATGAATGAGAGAGCGAGAGAGAGAGAGAGATAGACTCCAGCCGGTGGGGACGAGTCCAGGCCAAACACACATGCAGATCCAACACACTGAATTTGCATGAGCTGGCAACAGCACCAGTGGTTTAGCTCTGCTGCAGCGTGCCGTTCACACATGAATACTCTTTCTACCTGTTTGATTATAGCCTCGACTATTGTAGGCATGGGGTATCTGGCTGTATAGAGCATATTGATTATAGATTATAGGTTAAAGCCCCATGCGCTTTACCATGTGGAAACTAAGCAGACGTTACACCTTATGTGAGTGTGCGCGCTTTGTTATGGCAGTGCAAGATGTGGTATTCGGTTTGAAATCCACGGCTTTTGATAGAATATTAAAAACGCAGCGAGGTGTTCCAGGGATGTAAGACATTTCAGGACATTTCACATGACGCAGAGAGAAAGAGAGAGAGAGAGAGAGAGAGAGAGAGAAAGACAGAGGAAGAGGAGAGGGGAAGAGGAGGGGGAAAGAGTCTAGGACATGTCTAGGAGGCAGCTCAGCTGAATCTCCTAAAACAGCTCTGACCTTTTTCTCTCCATCGCTGCATTCGCCTCCGGCACTGCTACCCATCCAAGCACCCAAATCACTGGATTATTGGTCTAAATATAGCAGCACGCTCGCACACAAACGCACACACACATGCCACACATGACATGACTCAAACATGTGATCTGGCAGAAATCCACACAATGGATCCGCGCGATCACACGGGCTGCACAGGGACACTTTGAACACAAGGAAGACAAAGCGCGAGCTCTACGACAATCCTGTGATGATGCAACGAGCGCGTTTTCAAGGTGTTTCAAGTCAAGACAAAGCCAAATGAATTCGCACTGAGGCTGCAAGAGAGGCAGCATGCTGGATAGACACAGATGTCTGGAGATAAATCTCGAGATGAAAACCTGCTGCTGTGTATTTCAGGTCTGTCAGTAATGATACAGCACCCTACAGCAAGGCACACACACACACACACACACACACACACACACACATGCACACGCACTCACACACACACACAGAGCGCTCCTGGAGAAGAGGAGTCAGTGAGCCAGGTCTTTTCATCAGTTCCAGTGCGCTGCCTCGCATTGGGCCAATCTCACCACATCATTAATATGGTGGATGCTATTGTCATTACATCTACAAAACAAAAGCACAGTTTAAGATGGCAGCACTATGGATCGAATATGAAACAGGGAGCTGCTCTGTGTGTTTTGGGGCGAGTGAGTGATGGTGTCTGGTGTGGGCGTGTGTGAGAGAGAGAGAAACATAAATGAGAGAGAGAGAGAGAGAGAGAGAGAGAGAGAGAGAGAGAGAGAGAGAGAGCAGGAAGTCAGCTTTCTCTCAGTGAGACAGACACACTGCTGAAGGAGAACATGGGGAATGTGTTGAATGTGTAAGAGTCCAACTGAAAAGGATCTATGCATATGCAGTAGGTGTAATCTATATATGTGAGAGAGAAAGAGGCTGGATGAAAATCCTCTGAAAGCCTTATGGTGATGCCATTTGAATATTGAATGGGAGACCGGTGTTTGCATGCGTGTGTAATTATAGTTTTTTTCGTGCGAGTGTACATGTGATTGCGAGAGCCGGCGCAGAATGTCAGTACCTATGCAAATAAGAACTGAGGGAGTGCCATCGCATGGATGTGTGTGTGTGTGTGTCTATGTGGGTGCCCGTTTGCATGTTTGTGTTCACGAGCGTCCCGCACATCCCACGTTTCTCAGCCTTGCCACTAGACACACAGATGGGTGTGATGGAGGGTTGGAGAGCTGCTGGAAAGAGAGAGCTCAGATCCTAGAGTGTGGCCTCACTAAACAAACATTACTCTCTCTCTCTCTCTCTCTCTCTCTCTCTCTCTCTCTCTCTCTCTCTCTCTCTCTTCCTCTCTCTCTCTCTCTCTCTCCCCTCTCATTCTATGTCACTGTCTCTCTTTTGCTCTCTCTCCGCCCTCTCTCTTTCCCACTGCGCCAAGCACAGAGGGCCTCATTGTTATTCGGAGTAGGAAACGCAACTGGAGCCAAATCTGCCCTGCTTTCTGTTTGATATCATCCCCTCTTTGTTCTTGCCGTCTCCTATCACCATGCGCTTGGCCTCCGACGGCATCAGCCAGAGACTAGGGAACAAGGGGAGCTAAGACGAGATAGATCTCATGATGTCCTGGATGTCTGACTCCAAGTCTCGCTCCAGGTTACACTTAGGCTAATGATGAGATAAAGGTCAAAAAGATGGTTCCCACTTAGTGCTAGCTGTTGGGTGTTGGTTTGAAGGTTAAATGATGCTGTTGTTGTTGCTGTTGTTGCAAGACAAGGGATAACGCTACTGGAATCCATTGAAAAAAGCAGTCAATTTAGAAAAACCATGACCCAGGTAGATATTTTGACAATTTGGGGTGGCAATTTGAGATAAAAAGACAGAAGAAAATGAACCCAAAAATCCACATCATGTTCTCTGTATATTCATCCGACTGAGTGGAAAGAGGTTATTGTACAACAGAATGCATACAATATGATATACCTATTACCTTGGGCAGTTCTATCTAGATTTGTGAAAATGTATGACTCTCTCCCAAAGCACACAGCTGCTCAGCTGATAATGAACAGGATGCAGAGGCCAACATGACAGCAGAATTTCCAGGGGAAATGGGTTCGTTTTGTGCTTCACAAATCCTCAAACCCTTATAAAATGTAGCTCATTTTGGTATAAAACCTCAAGAATACATTTCATGAGTCTACAAGGTTAGTCTGTCATTTAATAGAGCAAGTCCAGGTTTTGGGTCTTGATGACACCACAGATCAGATTCTTGTTCTCTGCGTTACAGCTTTGGGAGAGAGCTGTTGATGTGCAACGATTAAATATTGGTTTTATTGTCTAAGATCATAGAAAAAGCAGGTGGCGTGAGACACCAAGAGAGTAAGTGTGTGTGTGTGTGTGTGTGTGTGTGTGTGTGTGTGTGTGTGTGTGTGTGTGTGTGTGTGTGTGCATGCATGTGCATGTGCATGTGTGTTGCATCCATCCTCCCCAGCCCCTGGAGCGCAAGACAGAAAAGTCTACAAGCTGAATACTAATATTATTCACCAACATCACATCTCATTCAGATGACTAGGAGTTATGAGCTCAACATCAAAAGCTTGTTTCATCTGCGGCCTAAGTATAAATAAAGGATTTGGTAAATATGGGAAACAGACTTTATGCTCAGTACAAACTCTTCTCCACTTGTAGAATGTATGTTGTGCCTTACAGTGTCATCATTGTCCTGTCAGCAACAGACAAGCACTCCTACTTGTGCATGAATCTGGCCTATTAGAGGGTTATTCCAGGTTCTGGGTGAAAAAGCATCATGTTGACCCGTTAAAATAAACAAATAAAATAAAGTAAAACTATTTTGGTGCATAAACCAATGACAATCAAAGAGAGAAATTGTTTTGCACTCAACAAGAAAACAATATTCAGTACTGACTTACTTTTATCCTTTGTTTAAGTCATATTATTGTAGTATGCCTTGCTAAGTGTATGTTAGCTGTAATGTCAGTTGTTAAGTGGTAGTTGTGAGCTATTATTGGTTATTTGACTAAATGTTTCATTGTAATGTCTTGTAATGGCAACACACTCACAGCTGGCAAGCATAACTAGCACTAAGCAACTGTAGTTTTCACTCATTTTCTATTTTTAATTCCTTTTTTTCAGTGTTGAATCCAAAATCATGCACAGCACAGTGAGACACTTGAGTGACAGATGCTAAGCAAAAAAACAAAACAACAAAAAAAAAGCAAACACAACCGCAGATTAAATCTGTTCGCTTCTCTCCTCTCCACTCTCGGCAATGGCGGCTATTGTCTAAATGACTCCTTCCCACCTCGTCCGCCCACCGCGGAGCCTAACCTGCGAGCCCTGGCCAGGCAGTTGTTGAGTGTGTTAAAAGCAGAGATAAGGAGCGAGGACGGCAATCTATCACCTCACACTGACAGCCTAGCACGCCGTCTGTCTCTGGGGTTGCTGCGCTGCCATGCTCCCCTGCTGCTGCTGCTGCTGCCGCCGCTCTCTCTTCTCCTCCACTCACTTCTCCTCTTTTCTATCCCACCCTCCTCTCCTCTCCTCCCCCCTCCTCTCCACCTCTCTCTCTCTCTGCCCCCCCCCCCCCCCCCCCACGCCACCCTCGTGTCCCCTTCTCCTCTCCCCTCGCCTCCTCGACTACCGCCTACTTAATATGTCAGCTGCATTGATGGCTATCGGCTGCTCCCCACCCGCCCCTGCCATGCTGTGTCACTTCATTAGAAGTGCGAAAGGGTGACCTTGCACTCTGTCTCTCTCTCTTTTTTTTTCCCACTGTCTCTCTCTCCGCTCTCTCTCAGTCATACACTCCTCCAGCTGTCCCTCTTTCCCTCATCACTCTTTCTCCCGCTCTCATCCTCCGCCTCAGCCAGCCAGCCGGCAAGTGCCCTTCATCTCTCTCTGTCTCTCTCTCTCTCTGTCTCTCTTTCTCTCTCTCATCCATGCTTCGTCTTTTCCTTCTCTCTCTACTTCTTTCTTTCTCCCTGCCCTCATTGTTCTCCTTCATTATCAGACGCTGTCACAACGTCCCCCGCTGTGCCACCCAGGTTATTTATAGCTAACAGAGGGTGGTGGTGCTGGTGATGGTGAGAGGTGGGCCATCACGGGCCCCTGGTGGAGCACACACACAGACACACTCTTTTTCTCAATTTCAAACACACAGACACACACTCTCAAAACATGCACTTTTCTGCATCAGAGCTCTTGTATGAGTGTGTGTGTGTGTGCACGCATGTGCGTGTGTATCCAGCACCTACCTGTCTCTCAGACATGACGTAGAGGTAGTTGCGGTCCAGGGAGAAGGCCATGTCTCGGAGGACTGGGCTGCCGTCCTTGATGACCGATATCGTCTCATACTGGACGCCACCGTGAGGAGGCCCGTCCACACGTATCTGAGAAACACACACACACACACACACAAGCAGGTCAGTGACTGCTATTTATATCATTACGACTGTAGCGATGGGAAAACAGACAAAGAATGATTGACAGGGAGGACAGGCGGGGGTCAAATAATATTTGCAAAGCATTCAATCATCAGCGTTAATCATTAGCTGCTTGGAGCTGTAAGACAAGTTGAAAATCACAGAAAAATGTGACAAATTGACTTTCAAATCCTTTCTTGTGATTGTGCTATATCTGTTTATCTTATATCTATCTCATTGTATTGTCCTATGTGATGAATCCCACCCAGCTGGCATTCCATGTAGGTTAAAACAACTGCTAATATTATTAGACCTGGGTCTTCTGAAACCTTAGCTCTATTTTCTTTTCCTCTCTCTCCTGAGGACTGACGTATACCCCGAGTAAAGCTTTGAACTTGAGGCCAAGACCACCTAACTAAAACAACAGTGGAAAACCATTCTAATGACTTATATGACGCATGCGACCCTCCCTGACCCAGATGGCCCGATGACGGCCCTCTGCCTCTTCTTTATGCATCGGATCCCATCGGCCATATACATAACCAGGACAGTAAATCTTGCGGGGCGGCCAGGGTTTCCCGACGCAGGGGCGTGAGAGATGGCTCGGTGATGTCACGTGTCACCGGGCCCTCCTCCACACATGAAAGCTGATGGCTCTATCATCTGTCCATCCCCTCCTCCCTCCCTCCACCCAGCCATTCATCTATCTATTCAGATGGTGACAGCACCAAAGAGCAGCCAGACTCTCTATAAAACATCACAGAGGGGAAAGTCAAGGTCATATGTCTGTCAAAAAATCTACTGGGAGGGTGGGCGGGTGTGTGAGCGAACACACACATGTACAAGCGTAGGCCGATATGTGTGTTGTTGTGTGTGTGTGTGTGTGTGTGTGTGGGTGTGGGTGTGTGGGTGTGTGTCAAACTGCTGGATGGTCAAACAGAAGAAAGGTGAAGTGAGTTCACACGAAGCCCCTCCAGCTTTGGCTTCAAAGCTGGAGGGTTAGCCGAGTCCACGGCAGCGGGCGGCACGGTTGAGGGGCAGAGCTCAAAGTGGTTGAGACTCCCATGGCTGACCTACGCCTAACCTTGGCAGACTAATGCAAACAGAGAGAGGAGGACATATGTGAAAACCATATGTAGGAGGAGAGAAGCAGGATGTGGGGGCTGTGCCAGTCTTCATCTGGTTACTGACATTGCAGTGTGGAGGGAGACCTCAGCAAATATGCTCATCCATAAAGCATGTCGGCGCATGGCCAGACCAGGCCCGGTGCTGTTCTGTGGACTGTGTGTGTGTGTGTGTGTGTGTGTGTGTGTGTGCACGCCCACAGGGACAGTCTGTCATGCTGTGATATGTGTCCTAGCAGGGCTGCCACTAGGGATCACTAGATAACCCGACCTTCCCCCTGCACGCCTGCAGTTCATCTGAATCAGATCGCTATCACACACTCTCACACACACACAACCACTGTCCAGGGCCCTCTAAATTCACATTTGGCAAGAAACACAGGCACACACACACACACATACACACAGCTGCCCTAGAGGGTGTCGAGAACAAAACCTCTACTTTCCAGGCAGGGGGTCCAGTCTTTATGCTTTAGACAGTTTGTTTCCTCTGAGGACACGCTTTAACCTTCCAATACACACTCCAATATACACACCAGACCCAACGGTGACTAAACAGTTAACAGGCCTGTCAAGTAAACACATTTAATCAGAGATGTGCATAAAGAGATAAAACGTGAATAGCCTTCCCTCTCCCCAGTCGCCCATACTCATATGCTCTGCCTCTGTTTCCCTGCCTCTGTTTCTTCTATCTTTTTAATGTCCATCTTTTTCTCCAGCTTAGGTTCATGGCTCACACAGAGATAATGGAATCAACATTATTGACACTCAACCACTCCAAAAGCTCCCACACCATTCCTTAGCGCACGCACACACACACACACACACACACACACACCCACATCCAGCTGCTTTTCACATTTAGAAGCTGTTTTTCTACAGTAGCTGTAAACCTTGCAAAGCGTGTTCATTCACACACACACACACACACACACATTTCTTCCTCACTGTGCTTGTGTGTGTGTGTGTGAGGTGGGGTAGTTGAACATCTCCCAGGGCACTGTCAGAATGTGAAGTACTTTGCAGGCTCGACTCTGGGTGGGCGAATGAGACAGAGAAAAAGAAAAGAGAAAAAGAAAAACCCTAGGCAAGTAAATGGAGAAACCAATGCTTACTGGACCAAAAATAATTCTGTCAAAAACCCCATCCCTTTACCACGTTCCCTCACTCACTCCTACGCCTCCATTCCAGCGGCTTACAGTATCTAACACCTGAATAAGCGTCTCTCAGCCCCAAAACATCCATTTCCTCAGCATCACCTTACTTCAACCTTTAGCCTGCTCTCTCAGGTGCTCCCACTTAGAAATCCCCTCTCTGCCCCATTTGACCCTGCATTATTTATCAGGCTGGGTGAGAAAGCTGCTAACAGGTTGGATTCCTACCCTCGAGGCCCCTCTGAGAGTATTACTGCCCCTCCATTTCAGGAGGACCCGTCCACTGAACCAACCCGAGGAGCCCCAGAGAGCTGTCCCTGCTTTGGCCTGGCCTAACCCGCTCCCCCATTTCAACACCACAGCCATTAGCTACCCGCTCTCTGAGCTGAAAGTGAGGAAAGTGAGAAAGGGAGGAGACAGGGGAAGATGGATGAGATTGTTGAAATACACTGTACATGTACCTCAGGGGCACCAGGACCTCTGTAGTTATTATTTGTGGAAAAAGAGAAAAAGGCAGTGGCGCCTTAACATTGAAAGATGGCGATCAGCAAATGGGATTCAGATACACACTTCGCCTTGCCGCCCAATTCAGATGAGGCATAGAATAGCCCCCATATCTCAGCAAGAATCCAAATCCAAGATGTATACAATTTTAAAAGATGCCTAGAAGAGGCAACTGGGACAGATATAACAGTGTCTCGCTGACCAGGGAAACCTCGTAATCAGCCAGATATGCGTGTTGGACCTCAGATTAATGTAACATAATATTCTCCCCATGCAGCCGCTGAAGAGGAAGAACAGAGTTCCCAAGCTGCCGTATCTGGCAAGAACTAAGTGTTTAGAAAAGCAACTTTTGTTTCTATGCACAAACTGTATGCACCAGCACCTAGTCGGGGGTGAGGGGATGGGAGGTGGGGGGTGTCAGTGGGCAGCAGGGAAGCCGTGGCAGGGGCTTCAGAGGCTGGCCTCCCCTTGCGGCTACAGGGGCCTCTGCCAATGGGGTGCTTTTGATCAGAGCGTGTAAGCACCCTGGAAAAACGTTTGATGATTGACCAAACTCCAATTCAAATTGCCCTTCTCTCTCTTTCTCTCTCTCCCTTGGTCTCTGGTTTCGAACACAGTGCCAGGCATCGGATCCCCAACCGTGTGTGTCTGTGTGAAGCAATTTGCTGAGTGAAAGTGCTGAATAAATCCAGGGTAAAAGTGCAACAAATGTGTGTATGCAGTATATTATGGATGCTGCTGCCCAGAGATAGAAAGAAAACCAAAGGCCAAAATTACACAGTTCACTATAATTGTACACTGTTATGCAACATATGTAAAAGACACCCAATTTCAAAATTGCATAATCGTTAACTATATGTGAAGTCATCTAAAAAAAACCTTTACAGGGTATAAATTTTACTTTGCAGGTCAAACAGTTTGATATAAACAATCTTTTACAAGCAAGACAGTCGGTCCCAGCATCACGTCACCCAGGCCCACAGTGAGTGATGATATGGTGATTTACTGCTTGTCTCTGCTTTACTGCTTTCCTCCTAGTATTCTTTCAACATTAGACTCTCTATGTCGAAAAAGATAGTCCCCTTTTAATGGCAACAGCTGTAAACTATTACCTGAGCGCTGCTTTCTTTTCAAATTTAGAAACAAGCTATTTTCCAACTGTAGCCTTGAGGGAGGTTAATGTTTCTCAAACAGGACTAATGCACATGTGTAGCCTACAGGTGGCTGCCAACACCAATACAGAATCCTCGGAGGGTGAACATTATTCTACCACCATACTTCAGCTGGCAGAGAGCACTGTAACCCACGCCTGGGAACCTTTACCAGCCCACAGAGTACAGCACACTCCAACACTGAACACCAACACCTTGTATCAGGATGGGATTAAGGCAAATTGTAGGTCTTACACCCACACCTTGTCCCAAAATAGTACATGGGCGCTGATTTTGGAGATCCTGCTGTTATGGCTGAAATTGGAGAAACAATTATGGTGCTCAATGACAGAAAGGGAGCGAGAGAGAGAGAGCGAGAGGAAGAGAGAGGGTGAGTGGAGAAAGTTGAATTCCCTGAGTAATCTATCTGGCGGTCTATCTCCTGTATCTGCGCTAATCCAGTTCAGCAGTCTTGGGTGTCGAGGAGATAGGCATTGCCTTTATCTGCCTGATCCCACACACTGGATTAGATTCTACAATAGCACCCTGGCGCACACTTTCTCTCCGTATCTGAATGCACTGACCCCTCACAGCGACACCACCGAGGGAGCTCAGTGGGGGGAAAATGCTTTACAGACAACTGGGGTGAGGTCACTCTGATCCAGAAAGACACAGGTCGGCGGGACCTGAGAATAAAGGCCCTGACACACCAAACCGACGGTCAGCCGTCGGCCAATGTCGGGCCGTCGGTAAGCGTCGGTGTCCCTAGTTTTTGCGGTGTGTCCCGCACCGTCGGCACTAGTCGGACCCTGTCGGCGTCTTTTCGGCCGATTGAGCATGTTGAATCGGCGTCGGAGCCGTCGGTGAGAGAGATCACTCTGATTGATAGTTCGTTGTTTTGCCTCTGGATGATTGGACTGATAAATTCCTTCAACATGTGGAACTGAACAGGAAAGTCGGAGGTTTCATTTATCTCCAGCTCTCGACACAGGTTCGGGAAAGCCCCTTGAGCCTGTCGCTGGAGTAACGTTATTCATGATTTCACCCATTTAGTGCGGTATTATTTATTTTTCGCCTCCGCCTCTTCCTTTCTTCTTCCACAACCAAAAGACCAAGGGCTGACAACGCCAGTGCCATTTGCAACTTCTTATCAGACATATGGTTATTTCCCCTCACGCAGGCGCAGAACGTACGTGCTAGTTGGCCGTCGGCTGTAGTCTTTGCGGTGTGTTCAAGTGCAACTTTTTGGACCAGACGCAGGCGACGTGAGGAGACGCAACAGTCGGCCTTCGTCGCCGCTGGTTCTTTGACGTCGGTTTGGTGTGTCAGGGCCTTAAGACTGTGATAAAGCTTCTCCCATCAAATCCAATTCATCTGATGGAGCCAATCTCCGTCGCAGTAAATGGGTTTGAGTTTGATGTTGAGATGGGTTGGTAGCTTGACAAATGACAGCGCTGACAGTACTTTAACAGCTAACAAAGCTTGTCTCGAGGTGTCCACGGTTTGGTAGGCCTTCGTGATGGTCCAGTGCTTCTACCACCTTGACTTTGCCCGGCAAACACAATCCTGGGTCAAGCTTTAGTGTCCTGCGGGCAGCAAAGCCTGACCTATAGGCTGATCCTCCCCAGTCAAAGCCATGCAGTAAGCCTGTGCGTGTGCATGTGACGTGACAGCGTGAAAAGAGGGTGGCACCTGGGTGTGAGGTGTGCTGACAGCTCCATTCTCCATCCCGCTGGAGATGGATGGATGATGCCCAGCCTGGGATGAAGTCAGTCCCGAGAGGCAGGGCTGCATCAGGGTCGGCGCCCTGTATAGTACGAGTCACTCTGGGGGGAAATTCATCACCCACACACCAGAAGTGAGATACCAGAGATTACCGCACCGGGACACACGACTTCATCCTCATTTCCTCCCATCTTTGACAAGAGCACAGAGGCACATGTACCTGTATGTACGCCCGTACACAGATATGCACAGGCTCAAACAAAACACTCATGGAGTAATACATGAGCACACACACACACACGCACATGCAGATGCACATCAAGTGACTGTATGCTACAGAACTGGCAGTAGAACACTGTGTTCCAACCAGGCTCCCGATCTCTATCTATTCACATCTGTCCTGGAAACCCGGCTTGAAATGCAGCAGACTGCTATTGTATTTCTTTACTTCAGGTGGAATGGGCACAGGCTATTCAGCCGCCTATGCCTCTCTCTCTCTCTCTATCTCTCTCTCTCTCTCTCTCTCTCCCTCACTCTCTCCCTCACGCTCTCTCTCGGTAGCTTTCTCTCAGGGCGCAGTGGGAGAAAACACGGAGCCTCTCTCCGCCTCGATAACGCATCTAATCCATCACCAGTGTCAGGCTGAAGAATTCTGGTGTCAGCAGCGAGCGGCATACAGAAATGTGCTGTGTGTGTGTGATGGCTCCCATCAGCCCAGCGCGCGGCCTCTTTTGTTCCTGTTCCTGTTGTACAATATAAGCTCCCATAAGGCGTGTGTTAGCCTGCCTGGCTATACGTGCTACGTGTCACTTCCCATTGGACAGAGAGGGAGAGAGAGAGGCTGGAGCGGCCTCTCTGTCTGTGGCGACGGAGGAGAGGGGCAGGTAGGGAGACAGAGAGAGAGCGAGGATAGGGAGAGGAAGAAGGAGACGGGCAGATGTAGAGATGGAGGGGGGAAAGGGATGAAAGAAAAAAAGAAAGAAAGAGAAAAGGTGTTGCGTAAGAAGGATCAGGGAGGAGAAGCACAGGGCAAATGGAAGAAACAAAGAGAAAGAGTCATCAAGAGAAAGACTCCTCTCTGCATGTAACAAAAGTGCAATACTCTCCCTTACCTGCTCATAATGGTGGCACTATATCTGCTAAAATGGGCAGAGGAGTGAGTCAATACACAGGGCAATTACTTCATATTTTTGGCCAGGCACCATAAAGTCTATTGATTTGCCTCTCCACTGCATGTAAAAGCAGTTAACCCTCTCCTCACAAACATCTATCCTAAGTGGTTTGTCTGGCAGGGACAGAAATCCATGAGACTGTACCTAACAAATCACAAATGATATACATTCAAATGACCACTTTTTTATCCACATTGATCGGCAGTGAATATTGAAAGCAAACATCCTATTGAATTGATTCCCCGGCAAGGCTTAACAACCAATTCTACAACAGCCGTCTCTATAATCGCTCCATCCAAGGCTCATTCAATTCCATTTTAGCTCTGTAATATCGCCATCTCTCTTGGTCACATAACTCACAACCCCAAACGTGATTATATCAGCACTTTCCCCTGCTTGCCCCACAGTCCAAACAGAAACCAGAGACCACGGCTTGCATTAGGGGTCTGTGGTGGGATGAGATCAGGCCGCAACCCTAATCAGCCCAAACACACACATTAAGCACAGCAGCACAATGCTAGGCCTATATTTAGCCCCACATTAAAACGCTGAACAGGGGCCAGCTTGCTGCCGGTGGACGCGGGCCAAGAAGGTTCAGAGAGAGCAAGAACGAAGGGATGTGGCGGGAGGGATTTTCTGCTTAGCCCTCAAAAATGAGAGTTCGCCAGCGAAGAGACAACATCGTTTCGACTCTCTCTTGTGGCGCTTGGATGGTCAGAGAAACAGAGTTTGTACACAGAGACTAAATAGCTGACACCACAATAACTCCTCCTTTGTTACAGCCGAACGCAGAAAGAGACGTAGAGATGAGAGAAAGACAGAGACACAGAGAGAGAGAGAGAGAGAGGTGAGATGAGGTGAGTCGAAGAACTGCAAAATGGAGAAGAAAGACGTTTCAAAGAGTGGAAATGAAAATCAGTAAAGTGTGGAGGGGAGATGAGAAATGGGATTGTGCCAGGCGGCCCTGCCTGTGGGCTCCGTGGCTACAGAGGACTGCTGCACAGCACATCAGAGCAGAGGCACAGCAGAGACACAGCAGCCTTCACACTTCACCATGGTGATGACAACTGTTTATCTCCCACTGAAGTTCAATATGCAGAAGGCACCGTATATCATACCGACACCGAGGAACACATGCTTACACACATATACACAAACACACCTTTTTGTATGTGTATGTGATAACACCCCATGAAATCAGAGCAAAATCTAACAAATATCTCTTCACAAAAGCCTGATTTGTAATATGAAGCCTCCTCTCCAGGGAAATGATTTTTCAAAGCCGGAGCTCTTACTGCTACGAAGTGCATGTTTGAAGGAAGAGGGAAAAGCCATACATACTGTAAGTGAGTAAATAAGTAAGGATCAAAACCATCAAAGGAGGAAATATGAATAGAGAGCAGAGCAATGCATTTGATAGTAACAGCTCACACTACTACAAAAACACAGCGCAGTCAATGGGCTGGTGATTACTCTCTGGTTATTAAAGGAACGTCAAACAGGCTGAAACTGAAGGAAATATCACACCTTCTATTTTCTCCCTTGGCATTGTTTAAAGTAGATCACGGAGATGTGTGAATCAAAAAGTAGCTCAGAGAAGGTTCAGGTAAGGGGCAAATTAGCTGAAATTGTTTCAATTTCTCCCACCGGATCTGTGAGACTTAAATGTGGGACAAGATTGGCAGGTAGGAGTGAAATACTGGGAAATTATAGCCAGCGGGGTCCGCACGGCGAATGAGAATATAAAAGCACTTCAACCAAGCCCACCTTTTATACCTGTAATGTGTGAAAGCTTGTCTAACGTCCCCATGCGTTTCATGCTGTGGTTGTATTTGCCAGCAGTGAGTGAGCCCGATATTGATGAATGTACTGTAAGATAGATAGATAGATAGATAAATACTTTATTCATCCCCTTGGGGAAATTCAGGAATGCTATAACGCTTTGACAAATCTATGCCATCCTCATCAGGGCCACACTACTGCGGCTCCTCTTTGACATGTGCTGGGCCTATTAGGGATGACAGTGCGCTGTACGTGAAGAGAGAGGTGAGCTTGGCATGGAGAGGAGAAAGGGATCGAGGGAGGGGAGAGAAAGATTGAGATAGGTAGAGAGGGAAATTTGGAGAGAGAAATGAGGCAAGGGACAGAGACAAAAACAGATAAAGCAGAAAAAGAAGGATAGATAGAAAGAGAGGGATGATAGCTAGGAGCAGGAAGATGATGGTGTTAAAGTGATAATCTGCAATATCTTTTTTTTTTTTAGTTTTATTTTAGCAACATCTTTGGTGTGGTCATCAAGCGTTCATTGCTGTGGTGTTTCTGCTCTGCATTTCCCAGAGATCACCTGTCAATCAAACAGTGTGACGTTGTTTTCCTTGGATTTTCTGTTGATTCAGTTTGATTTTCTGTAGGTGGCGCTCTTTTCTTTGTCTGTTCAGCCATGCTGGCTATTGCTGCTCATGCGACCTACCCAGTTCTTCTTCTGGTTTTTTTTCCCCCAAACACACCACTGTTGCTGCTGCCAGAAACATAAACGCATCACTTTCTGTGCACCAGAGGATTTCATGATTTTCAGCTTTCATATAGGTTGAATCACTATTGGATTATATAAATCGGCGGAAGAAAGTAGCAAAATGGATATTTATTTATATGTAAAAGTCGCAGCTTATTACTTTAAAGGACTGAGGCACTAAAGATGAGGCGAGGAGCCTGTCCAGGGAGGTCAGGTCAGGCTGCCTGTCTCTCCTCTACACGACCCCACACCACACCACACCACCCCGCACCACATATATAGCTCTATAGGGCTGGATGTCACAACCTTTCACCTCCTTCCACCTCCCACCTACCAGGATCCTGGAGGGACTAGGATAATTAGAGCTCCTCCTGTGGGTTTTCCACAATGAGAGAGGAGTGAGACCATGGTAAGCCGGAGACCTTGCTGTGAACCTTTAACCTCTACTCGCCAACAGAGACATTAGAGTGAGAGGGGGGAAGGGAGGGAGAGGAGAAAGCGGGATGTGCTATGCAGGACAGGGGTTGGTCAAACAGTCCGCAGCAGGGGGACAGCGATGGTGGTGATGGGGGGTTGGTGGGGGGGTGTTGTAGTTGTTGGGGGTGTCTGACCCCATTCAACATGCTCGTAAGAAAAGGAGGCCAAAACCCTAGCGCTGGACAAGGGTTGCCATGACAACCCCTCTCCCCTCGGGCACGAGAGCAGCAGGGTATCAACTGAAAGTGTGTGTCAGCCTGAGTGTGTGTGTGTATGCGTGTGTGCCTGACAATACAGATATGCTTGGAGATATAAAAAGCTGTTATGTCATCACTATTGTTTTCTCCGTCTTGGACTCAGGGTGAACTGGTTAATAAAAAGCGCTAATCATTTTTAGTGTCTGCTCTTCAAGGGACTTTCGGTTGTTCCAGTGTTGGTTTTCCCCAGTGAGAACATACCATCAGCCTGCCAGGGAGCAACGCCATTCCAGCACAAACACACACGCAGACTGAAAACAGGATATAGCGGGTCATGACTCTAGTTACACATGATTTATCCCCTTTGTTTCATAGCTCTTTGGTGTGGTTAAAATGCCAAAATGTTTTCTTTGGTATCAGCCCACATCTTTGTTTTAATTTTACGTTTTCTATTACAAAATTCCATACTTCCATATTCCAGAATTTGATTTTAAAACATTGGTCAGTATTTAATATGATGTATGCTGATAATGCCTTGCCAATAACTGTCAACGAGGCCATATTATTCAATAGCTGAAGGCTACTGTTCACAAAATGCTAAATTTAACAATATTTTTCCAAAAATGTTCAAAACTTTGTGTGCAGTTCCCAAACTTTTCAAGACCTGGAAATGAAATAAATCATTGTCCATACTTTTTCAGAATCTGTGGAACCCTGTGACCCAACAGAATGAAATAGCACAATTTTAAGTGATGGAATAGCCTCATATGCAACACAATATGTCACATGGTTTGAAACGCAATAATCAGACGAGTGAACCTTTATTGATTCATTTTATTACCACGGTACTGTCATTACCGCTATATAGTACACTTTAACAGTAATGCATATGGGTGTGTGTGCGCATAAACGTGTCTGTGCAGCCTAATTGTCCGACCAATGAGATCAATATTGTTAGCATTAAATGATTTTGAGTGTAATGCACATGGACAACAAATCTCTAATTGACATAAAAAATAGGTTTAGTGCACATAAATAACATAGCCAAGGCTGTAGTCTAGACATGCATCCACTCTGTAAAGTATGTCCAAGCAAGCATGTCTAATGCTGTCTGCACATAAAACAACAAGCTAATGACTTACATGCATATTCTTTCCATGTGCAAGCAGTAAATAAGGCCTTGATTCATTAGTCTACTAATTAGAAAACGCGAGAAAATGACGTATAGTCTTATGTTCCCCACATTGCTATGGACATTTATGACATACTGGGGAACATGCACGCACACGGATCAAAACGCACGTGTACGTGTGCGCACACATACACACACACTACTGCATCCACTGCAGCTGTATAGCCCTGTTCACATTGTATATGCAAAAACAGAAACAAGCCCGCTTCTCCTGTAGACTAGGAGATCTAAGATACTCATCAGTTGAGACATGTTTTTGTGAGAGTATCTTCCTTCATCCCCCAAACACACACACACACACACACACACACACACATACCCCCTCTCATCCCCTCTCATAACTCATACACATGCTCTGAAGAGTCAGGAGAGGAAAATGCTGCGTATGCAGAATAGATGAGCAGCGTACGCCCAGGTCAGAGTAAGGTGAAAGAGAGGGAGAGAGACAGAGCCAGACAGAGAGAGAGAGAGAAGGTAGAGAGGAGAGAGCGCACGTGTGTGTGTGTGTGTGTGTGTGTGTGTGTGTGTGTGTGAGTGTGTGTGATGCCAGCACATTTTGTAGTCTATGAATCTCCACCAAAGCTCTCTAAAATTGCCTACCAATCTTGCGTCAGGATTTAATGCCTGCTTCTCTCTAGAAGGAATAGAGCTGCCCTATAAAGTATGCTAATTCAGTGGCACTAAATACACTGCTTTAAATGTCAACCTTCCATTATTACACACACTCTGCTTGCCTCAGGACCAGAGGAGAATCATAAACACACACACAGACACACGCAGACAAACACACACACACACACACACACACACACACACGCACGCACGCACTCACACATAAATCAGTCCCCTGTACAAACTGAGAGACACAAGGAATATAAAGACTTATAGATCACAGTCACTTTATAAAATCAATAACTGAATGAACAAAGGACATTTGCAACAAAGGTACATTATTAAAGCAGCTCTTATCTATCTGAAGAGAGAAAGTGAGAGACAGAGAGAGAGAGAAAGGAAAGAGAGAGAGAGTGAGAGAGCAAGACAGACAAAGATACAGAAAGACGGAGGATAACAGCGACAGTCAGACAGAGAGACACGGTCCAAGTCTTCAGATAGAGCCGGAGTGTAGCTACAACAAGCGAAAAGCAATCAGCTCGCAAACAGCCAGCGAGAAGCCTGACACTCCTCCCCACCCAAGGGTGACAGCACCATTAATTCTATTAACCCTATTAGTATTCCATCCTCATCCCCCCGTTGGGTCAATACACACCTCCATCACACCGCAATGCTTCTGCTTCCCTCTTCCATATGCAGAGGGAGCGGGGAGCAGTGGAGGGTTCAGGGATGGATGGATAAATAGGAGCCCAGACAGTGAGGCTCTTCCCCTGCAGAGGGGCGTACCGCGGCTCTGGGTGCGGACTGTGGAGGACAGGCCGGCTCTGTCAGACCGCCTGTGCCGATGACACTGACACAGAGAGACGCGGCTGACACACACTGCCATGTGACAGTCAGGTAGGCACCGAGGAAGAGCAGCGATGGCTACCCGCCCTCCTTTCAGGCTGCGGGTCACATAAAAGGGAAAGGAGGACAGAGGAAGGACGGGGTATCTGCAGGTTTCAGAACACCAAATGTAAGAGCTTTCAAATCCTTTTTTAATGACTAGTTTGAAAACCACAATAAAGAAACAAAGCTGGCAAATCCAACCTATTTCCAGCTGAACATAATGAAAGTTCTGAAACGATAAATGGGCAAAATAAGGCAATTCATTGTTAAGTTGTTAAGGGACATGAAGTCCAATTGTACTTAGTAAAGCAGATGAAATAAGGGGGGAAAAAAGCATGTTTTGCATATTGTTCTACGTGGATAATCTAAGAGTGGACCAAGAAATCTGTCACTGAAAACAATAAAGCCCTTTAATAACTGCATTTAAGATATGTTAATACTTAAATTCAGATCATTTATTTTAAGACTTTTAAGATTTATTCAGGACCCGTGGATACCCTGGCGAAAATTATGTTTTATTGATCAAAGATGAAAGCTCAATCCATACTAGCGTTTAAACACAATCAACCTCTTCAATCAACCTCTTCTTTCTCGAAACAAGTCTAGTCTTGAATCTGCTTCAGTGGCAAACTACGCTGGGAGCAGAGCCTGGGAAAGAGCGCTGAGGTGTGTGTGGGAGCCTGAAGCCGTCCCTCTCCTATAGCTCCCATCTTGTTCCCCTCTCCGCCCCCCCACCCCGCTCCTCCTCCAGCTCAGGGTGGGTGAGTGAGTTTGCCAACAGACACAAGCGTACCAAGTATGTAGGACAGCGCCATTAGGGCATTAGTGCCGGTCAGCAGCCAGCTAGTGTGTGTGTGCGTCTGTGAGCGTGTGTGTGCGGTGTAGTGCAGAGAAAGAAATTGGGGATGTGCAATAACATCCTGGGGGAGGAGACACAATCTGAGGCTGTGCTTGATTGGTGCATATACTCCACAGATCACAAAATTAGACAGGAAGCAAGGTGCCCCCAACTTATCTGTTACTGCACCTTGGGGTGTGTGTGTGTGTGTATGCACAACCATGCATGCAGTGGGTGTCTATTCTTACTACAGCAAGGCACATAAAACCCTGGGGAATTAAACCGACAACCCCCTCCTCCCTCTACACCACCACAAACACTTCCACTACCACACACACACACACACACACTCCCCACTGTTTCCCTAAGCCGTAGCCTTGAGCTATAGTGAGAGTGAAAGAATAAAGGGTTGTGACAGCTCTCCCTATCCCTCCCCTCTGCAGCCTGGATGTACAGCTACAGCACTGAGGGGCGATCTCTGCTCTGTCTGGCGGCGAGGGAGGAGCAACAGCGATCTTTCCTACTGTCTGGCCTGACTGATTCATGCCTATATTACCTGAGGGATAAGCGATTTCCTCCACATAAATCCCCTGTTGTGAGGTAATGTCTAGCACAAGCATGAGCCACGGAGGTTTGGTTACACTAAGTATCTTTGCCAAAAAGCATACAAAACTACCGTGAAATCCAAAAAGAAGCACTTTAGAGTATACTGTCATTTTCTTGCCCTATCACGATTCGGACAGATATGGGGATGAGATCATTCTCCGAAGAAGAAATGTTTATCTACTGTCACACAGCGGCATTCAAATTCAAATTTCAAGCCGAGCATAATTGATAGACTCTGCACCATGCAAAGCAGCGTTGAGCCTGAGCAGGTACAATGTCTGTCTTTGTCTTTATTTGGACAGTTAGGAGAGGAAACTGAGACCCACATCAAGCTACATCCTTTTTCTCCGTGTTCTCTTTTTCATACGCTGACCACAGACTCCGGCCAGTCGGCTCCGTGTTTAGGAACCTCTGTCCAGATCCCCCAATAACTCTCTGGTTTCCTGTCAGCCCACAACTGGGCCCTCTTTCTCTTTCTGGAAAAAAAAAAAAAAAAACACTCTCTCTTCTCCTCCTTTTTTTCTCTTCTCTCTCCATCGCTCCCCTGCTTACTGTAAGGACCACAGAAGTGTTTGGCTCAGCACAGACCCGGCGGCTTGTTTTTCCGTCTTTGAAGGGGAGGGGGATACGGGAAGAGTGGAAGGGCGGTGTGGGAAGGATTCATAGCAAGATGATATAATGCGTCTGCGTTTCTCTCCCCCTGACCGCTGCTTACACTCTCTTTGTTCCCCTACAATAAGGCTAAATAACTGTGTCCATATGTGGGAGGTAGCTGTGAGGAGAGAGAGGAGGAGGAGGAGGAGGAGGAGGAGGAGGAGGAGGAGGAGAATAGGGTGTTTGGTTGGTTAACGGTTTTTGGCAGACCTAGGGAGGTGCTTTCTGTGTCTTAGAGGGGGCAGACAGTGGATACCCCCCCGACACACACACACACACACACACACACACAAACAGACACACTCACACACTCCCTGGAGGGAATGCTAAACAGGAAAGGGTCATGGTGAAGAAGGGCATAGTGCATTCAGAATGAGCCATGAAGACAACCAGCTAAGCGTTTGATTCACTCTCCCACCTAGTGCCATGTGTGTGTGTGTGTGTGTGTGTGTAACAGCAAATTAAACTGCAACTGACGCAATCTCTCTCTTAGATTTCCACCCAACGTTTGCCTTGTCAGCCATGGGACATCTGACAGAGAGAGAGAGAGAGAGAGAGAGAGAGAGAGAGAGAGGACTAGAACATGAGGAGAAAGTCGGAAGCGCAGGAAGTGGCTTTGGTTTTGAAAGCAGGATGACGGCGCTCTGTGTGTAAACATGACGTGCAGCAGAGGAAAGAGAGAAAGTGGAGGGAAACAGGAGAAAGGAGAAGAAAACAGAGAGCTGCAGAGGACAAGAAGAATAGTGTACCCATCACACTCCACTGCAGTGTACAGGGCAGAGTAAACAGTGTTGGGATCAGTTTCGGCTAGGTACAGTATATCCCGCTGCCACCGAGAGGGGTAAGGAAAACAATCTGGGTTCCCCACTGTCTGAACGGCTGCGGCGGAAGTTTTAACACAATACAGATAAACTCAATAAAGGTATAGAATTCACTATGTAAACAGTGAAATAACAGTCAACTCAGCTTGGTCGTTTAACCCAAATAACAAACTGAGATAACGTGGTTAAAGACTGTTTCTTTCTCTTTAGCTTTGTTATTATGATGCTATAAATCCTGTGATGAAACACCATTGTCCCAAGAGGATCCTCTGTGTGTACGGAGGGTGCTGGGTGTTTATGCAAGGCTCCAGATGTCATATGTTCTTTCCTCTATGTGTAAAGCCCCTGGTAGGGAGGGGGGGGGGTTGCTCTTTGAGGTCAAAGGTCACCAAATCCCTTTACACCTCACATCATGTGAAAAGGGAATGGAGTGTGGCGCCTCGTCATAAGGAAGCAGAAGTGGGGCAGCCATGGTATCATGAACTATTTCCTTGAGGATATAAACTAATCCGTCAGATTTAGCCAACAGTGTGTCTTTAACCAGATTACCTCACAGTAATCTGTTGAACATCAGCAGAAATGAATGCAGTTTGTTTGTCTAGCCATAATAGTTTCAAGACATTAACCAAACCCTCTGATTCTATATAAATTACAGTATCTAATCTGCAGTATATGCCAAGGCCGCAGACATCAGCAAAGCCAGGATCACCTACTGTAATCTTCTGGGTGCGGCACAATTGGGAAACATAATCTCAATTCCTTACAAAGGCATGGAGCTGGCACTGAGCGGATGATCAGTGTGTGTGTGTGTGTGTGTGTGTGTGTGTGTGTGTGTGTGTGTGTGTGTGTGTGTGTGTGTGTGTGTCAGCATGTGTGCGCACACGGTCGGTCATACATGCATAAATGGTTTTCTGTCTCTTGGGTGTCTCTTGGTCTGTGCCCCTCCGCTGAACACATGCGTATGGGTTGGAGTTGGGGTTGGGGTTGGGGGTGTCGAAGGCAGATCGTGGCGGGGGATGAGAGATGGGTGCGAGGAATGCAGAGTCCTAAGGGCAAGGATGGGGATGGACCAGAGAGAACAGACAGGCAGCGAAGTGGAAAGACATGCAGGAATCCCCCCCTCTCCCCATATGACCCGCTTCATACACCTCATCTGTCTGC
The DNA here is from genome assembly GCF_048128805.1 of Centroberyx gerrardi. Classification (NCBI taxonomy): domain Eukaryota; kingdom Metazoa; phylum Chordata; class Actinopteri; order Beryciformes; family Berycidae; genus Centroberyx; species Centroberyx gerrardi. Next base: position 20,361,080 of record NC_136010.1, on the reverse strand, counting down.
CTCACACTTTACGCCTATTTATTCTCCCTTTCTCTCAATGCTTGGGTTAGGCCAGCCAAAAGGCAAACCACTATAAATGGTGCATTCGTCTGCCATCTGAGTGTGTGCATGTGCGCCCGCGTGTCTGTACATGCACGTGTTTGTGTGTACATGTACGTGTGTGTGTGTGTGTGTGTGTGTGTGCACATCAGAGATCCGAACGACGTGTAAGTTCCTGCCGTCAGGCCCATGCAGGCTGGGGCCGGCTAAAGCTATCAGGTTGGAGTGGAGGCGGGTGAGGGGGGAGGGTGGCGGGAAGGGGGGTGGGGGTGGTGGGGGGGGGGGGGTCACGCATCAGCAGCCGTGTGAAGGCCTGCCGTCCCTACTTCCTACTGGAGATTGGACTGACGGGAGGCCCTCCATAATTCAATAACAATAATCCCCAATGAAGGCCCAATAAAGCAGGCCGCTGTGGGGCGGAACTAACTGGCCGTGTGCCTCCTCCTCCTCCTCCTCCTCCCCACCATCCGTCCCTCACTGACTGGGGCGAGAGGCTGGGATGGGGAGATGGGAGGGGGTGGGGGTTGTGGGGGGGTTAGTGCGGTCTGGGGAACAGGCCCAGCTGACATCCCGCCTGCAGCCAGGCAGACAGACAGAGACACGGCTCCTGTCTATCCCTCCCTCCTGTCTCACTCCCCCCTCCCCCGCCTCCCTCCCGCAGAGCAGGAGACAGACCCGAGGAGTGCAGCTGGCTCCCATAGTTCCCCGGATGACTGAGCGGCCATGACCGCTAGCCTGGCCTGCAACCCCGCCACACAGACACAGACAATCACACACACACACACACACACACACACATATATACAATCCACACCTAAACCAACCGGCTGGTGTATAGGGAGGCATGGCGCGGAGGGGGTCACCTATCGATCATCTCCTGGTCGAATCAATCACCTGTCCTTTAATGTGGTGTGAAGGCTGATTGACCTCTGCAATATACAGCATTATTATTTATGGACCGTCATGTTCCATACACCCAGGGCCCTCCCCCCTACAGTCCTGTAGTACCTCATCTAGGTTGATGAGCCCCTTATAGAAAGTGGAGATCGCTTCTTAGACCTTATTTAGGTCCTGTTAAATTATGCGGTCACAGATGGGTTATATAGCTGACAGTGCTGTCCATTAGTGTCTGTGTGCTCTGTGTGTGTGTGTGTGTGTGTTTGTGTGTTAAGTCTCTCTGTCTGTCTGTGTCTGTGTGAATGCTGATGACTTCATTAAGAGCTTATCTTGGTTTACACTCGCATTAAGACGATCAGAGCCGTCGCTGTGCGTGATCCACCGTATTGTTTGGCTATCCATTCGGTTGCTCGGTCAACCAGTGTCTGGGCAAGTCCTTTAGAGTTACTCAGCTACGACGACACAAACAATACGGTAATGGGCTTAGATGAGACCAAATTGTGTCTAATGCCTTCATAAAGCCCTAGAGATGTAATACAGCAGACAACAAACAGTAACTAAGGTGTAAGAATGTACTAATTACAGTTAATGAAAGGATGAGAGGATGAAAGGATGCTTTTTTCTCATCAATGTCATGTCTTTGAAGTTGGTTTGTTGTTTAATGCACATGGTGTGTTGTAAGATATATAACTGAAAATTGCATTACTTTTGATTGTTAAAAATGCATTCTGTTTGAAACTCACAAAAGCAAACGACTGTGGTATTTTCGTTTTTGCCAACAGTATGATGGCTTATTATCTCTATTGTGGGTCAGCACAGTCCCTGTAGGCGGTAAAAGGCATGTCTGGGGACATTCTTTGAAAGGAAAAACCAGTAAACTAACATTACAATTGAGAAACAATGCAGTGCATCTTGATTTAGTTTCATTTAGTTTATTGGACATAAACTAAACATAAGGATAGCATTAGACATAACGATTATTCAGGATTACACAAAAATGTCACTGAGCTATTTCCATTGTGGTCCTTGTATTGTGTATTGAGAACATTTTGTTATTTGGTGGCATCAGCCTACTGCCCAGGGCAGCTGTCTTTCATTAATGGAAGAAGCTCTGGTATTTGTGTTTTTGACAGACTTGTGGTGTAGTTTACTGTTAGCTGGTCTCCTAAGGAAATTAAGCCATCATTTATAATGTCCCATATATTTCAAAATACATGTGAGGAAACAAAGACTTCAGATACAGTCCCTGAGGCTACATCAACTAGTGTGTGTGTGTGTGTGTGTGTGTGTGTGTGTGTGTGTGCGTGTACATGTGCATCTATGTGTCCACAGCTATTCATATGTGCATGTATCTGTATGTGCATGTATGTGCGTGTGCATGCATGCCTTTGTTCCTGTGTGTGTCAGTAGGGCAGGGCTGCCTGTTGACAGATGAGAGCTGTGCTGTGCGGGGTCTCCGAGAGACCTGACAGATCTGTGACAGAGTGTGCCTGAGGAGAGAGAGGCCTCCATGTTAATCCACTCTCTCATACATGTTAACTACACTTAGACGGTCCCATGCCGAGCCGCCTCAACACAGCCTGGTACCGTTTCGACGCGGCCCCCCCAAAAACCCTGCGAGAGCCCCAAAAACAAGTCTGCCAGAGCCAAAACAGACCTCTTCGTCACATAACACCGCAAAAATTCGCAAACACAGACATGCACGCTAGCGAGCAAACACGCGCACCCACAATCACTCACACGCAGCGAAAGTCAAACCAAGGCTGTCATTAAGCAAGGAGACTGGTAGGCTGAAAATACAAGCAGACACAGAGCTAACAAAACTGTCGAATGAAAAAAGAAGACAGCTTATTTAAGCTGTCTGAAATAAGCAGTGTTTTTAATGATGGGGAGGCCATGAGCGGAGACAATGTAAAAAACACAGCGTGCAGTCACTTTGTATTTGTTTTGACATGAAAGCTCATATAATAAGGCATGTACAACTGTTCTGTCCAGCCCTGATCCGGAGATCCAGACCAGTTAAAGCAGAATATAATTGCTGTGAATGGAGGGAGCTGTGGGGGGGAAGCCCTGTGATTGGTCACAGCTGGCATATTTGCTTGGTGAGGACACTTCCTCTGTAGCGGGTGGCGCGGCGAATGGAGTGGAGTGTGAGGTGCTGGCCAAATGGGCACCTCATTTGGCACTAGAACCAACCCTGTTTAAACACAGTCTCATGCCAAAGGTAAAGAGAAGACAAAACATCTTTATTCAACTGGTCCCGGCGCAGGGTTTTAGTGTCGCTTCATTACTTTCTCGGGGTAAATATTGAGAACAAGAGAGCCAACTGTGATTCATTTCTCCTCGCCACACAGCGGGGTCAACAGAATAGAGGAGACTGAAATACTTCCTAAACAGAACCGACAGCACATGAGATTTTAGAGCGGAGCCATCCGCAGAGTGTTTCGTATTCCCAGTGATCCTCAACAAAGTCTGCGGAACAGTCTGAACCGGAGCGTGCTGGACTGACGTTGACACGGATAGAAGGGGAAGGCATGTTTACTTTGAGGAGCTGAGTATGTGCTGTCTAATCCACCTCTTGTGGGAACCTGTAATGCCGTCTGATACCTGTTTAGAGTGCAGACACGCAGAGGCCCCTGCGCTTTGCCCGCGGTCACGGCTCCGCATGGCTCTTGCAGCGGAGGTACAATAACTCATTATGAGTCACAGACAGTCTACCGTCTACCCCGCTACATTAATGCTGTAAACACAGGATATGGTGGTTGTGGCGGTGGAGGAATACACACACACACCCGCGCTGTCAATTAGTGAAGGGAAGACAAAAGGGGATGAAGAGTGTAAGAACAGGCCTTGGGCTCTTTTAGTCAGACGGAGAGCGCTGACCACCACTAGAGCCACTGGATTACTCACTGGACCAAGACCATGAAATGGAAGGCAGGAAGACAAACTATACTGTCCAAGCATTACTGTGCAAGGAATGGATTTTTAATGAGGCTCCAACAAACTCAAACAAACCTCTTGTATAGTTTGGAGGTATCATGCTGTACGGTGTGTTTTATCAGTCAGAGAGGCTGAAAGATCTCTCAGTCAAGCGCTTTCTCTGTCAGTCCGTACAGGCCTTATCAATAAGAAAACAAGGCCAGAACAAAGGCCTAGGGATGTGCCTGGGCCTGGAGCATTCCACTAGCCTGACTGGACACACTGTATATGTGTATGTGTGTGTGTGTGTATATATGTGACTGTGTGGCCACTGTGCTCACACACCCACTAAACAAACACATCTCATCACACAGGCACTCATGTCAATCAGCAGCAGCAGAGAGCTGAATACAGCTACCAGAATAAAGGAGGCCCCCCTCCAAGCTCTGATGCTGATGTTTTAATTACATCTCTGCTATTTGCATGCCATTTCCCTCCCGTTTCTTCTCTCTCTCTCTCTCTCTCTCTCTCTCTCTCTCTCTCTCTCTCTCTCTCTCTCTCTCTCTCTCACCCGCAATCCCTCCATCCCTAATGAAGAACAGAGAAATGTCAGGCATCTAGAGAGAGGAGAGGAAGGATTATGTTTGTCCCACATCAACATTACACAACAACCCTCCAATCAATCTAAGGAGTGGCATAATGAAGCTGTAAGCTTGTGTATCAGTGTGTTTAAGTGTGTATGTGTGTGTGTGTGTGTGCGTGCACAGGTGTCTGTGTGTGTGTGTGTGTGTGTGTGTGTGTGTGTGTGCGTGTAGGTGTGTATGTGTGTGCAGGTGTGTGTGCATGTGTGTGTGTGTGCATATGGATGTGCGTTTGTCTATTTAGAATGAATTGAATGAAAGGCAGATTTCAATAGCCTGTACAGTGAACAATAGGGCCAATCAGTCTCTTGGATCGGCCCTGATTATAAAGATGAGCTCGCTGAAGGTGAGGAGCGGTGATATCTCAGCGGGAGGACAATGAATCGCTGTCGAATAAACACTTTCATCACAATTGTGTCTTCAGAAGCGGAGTGAAGGAACACTCGTGCTAAAACAGCATAGAGCGCAAGAGAACAAGAAGCCATTTCCCAAAACAATCTAAGTGTTCACTCTTGATAGCCTTGAAAGGCATGAGCAGAATAACAACTGGCACTCTAAAACAGCACTATTCTCACTATCCTCTGTGGTGTGAATAAAGAGATAGACTGTGAAGCAGACTAATGAGCTAGTTAAGGTGGCAGTAAATGTCATTCCTCCTCTGGTTGGCCCCAGGCTGCAGTACTGCTACAGGCCATTACCTGGACAGGGACACACAAAACCTGCATCAGCACTTATAGTACTGCCTGGCATTCACACACACACACACACACACGGCATGTTGTATGCATACTGTAACACCGCAACCCCTCTATATCACGTGCATTACATTAGAGGCCTAAAAGGATCATGTTGAGGAAAAAACTGTGAGCAGAGGAGACACAGTCTTTAGCCGTGTTTAATCTCCTTTCCATCGACAGGCACTGTAATGAGTAAAGAGCTTTTCTGGCCCGTCTCCACTCAGGTGTTGACCATGGTCTGCTGCCTTGTTAGCTGCTTGGCCAGTTAGCTTGTCCTTCTTCAGTGTTTGTTTCTAAAGTGCGTCCGGTATAGAATTGGATTTTCAAACTGAAGCGCAGCAAGTTTTCTAAAAGGTGAACACGGACACAAAGTTATTTCATGGTCAAACTGAATGTCAGGAATGGACAATGGACTTAGCACCATGATGTTTGCATTCTGTGATTTGTAGTGACCATAACACATAAAGATTATTGGCATAAATTCAAGTCATTCTACTTGCATTAGAAAATAAAACAGAGAGTTAAGTTAAAATGATTTACACTCCCCTCCACACATACACACATACACACACACACCATGTTGCAATGCATGCTCAGTAGTTTGGATTCAGCCGAGTCATCATCAATAATTCTCCACCCATGGGTGAGAATGTCCACTGTCAGTTTCAGGGACAAAAAGGTAAAACTGGGGATACAATGAAAGTGAATAAACTGTATGAGCCAGCGTTGGATTTACTGAGGCACTCGTGTCCAAACAGACCTGACCAGCTCATTAATCTAACACACACACACACACACACACACACACACACAACCTTCCTTCTCAGAGCAAGTTGAGTGCTTGAACATAAACAGAACATAACAATGTTCATTTACATCTGATAACACTGTCAACTTGTCCTGTTCACTTCACCCTCCTGTTTCAATCCATACCAGGACCTCACATGGATGGGGTTAGTCTGGCTGGTTGGTGGCCTCTGGAGTGTGTTTTCACACTCTCCGCTCGCCAGACGCCAGTTTCCTACTCACCTTTGCTGTAATTCTAAACCCGCACACAAGTCATACAAAAGCAAGGACACCTATGCGCAAACACAACTACGTACATGACGGCAAATCCATCTGCCAGCCACTCTATGCAGGCCATGCACACACACACACACACACACACACACACACACACCCATTTCACACGCGCACGCATTCACACCTTGAACCCAAGCGGACACTTAATCCAGCTCTTGTAAAAGAAGCAGAGCCCTCCTGCGCCCGCTCCGGTCTCTGAGGTCCTCAAACAAATAAACTTTCTTTGGCTTCAAATAAAGCCCTGAGCTCCCCTGCATTTAAATACACTCTGGCCCTGCTTCCCCCCTGGTTTCAATGCACCTCTGGGTCCGGCGTATGGAGTCGGGCTGCTGCCCATATGGTCCCCACTGGATTAGGCTAAGAAGCCCGGCCACATAATGGTGAGGCCCGGGGAACCATTAAAAACCCATTAATTGTGAAGTTTGAAGCTCCTTACAGCAATGATATGCTAATATTTCGTAGCGCTGGAACCGGAGCGGAGAATGCGAGGCGGCGAGAAGGAACAAAAGAGAAATAGGTGGAGGAAAAAGGAACAAGAGAGAAAAAAAATGTGAAGATGGTGAGAAGAGGAGAGAATATACAGACTGTTCCAGGTCGTCGTGACTCCCTGGCATCCACTCGTCTGCCACACACACACACAAAGACACACACACACACACACACACATATATACACAAAAGATAGGGTGAGAGGGAGGAATGGAGAAAAGAGAAAAGAGCAGAGCAGAGGACAGAGAAACTGCAGGCAGCAGAATACAAAGAGGTCAGTGTTGTGGAAAACATGGAGTCTGACATTAAAGTGATGCAGTTCAACTTCCTCGCTTTAGCGCCAGAACCACATGGCTGCGAGATCTACACGCAGAGAAAAAAACGGAGAAAAAAACAAAAAACAGAAAGACAGTGGGATAGAGGGAGAGAGAAAAAAAACAAGAAACAGAGGAACAGGGAGTCGCTGAGGAGGAAAAAGAGATAGAGAGCAGAGCCTGCCCTCCTCGTATTCTTTCATCTTCCCAATATACGGCGTTTGATGGCATTTATTTGTTCTGTGGCCGGGTGGTGCGGCGCAGGAATATTCAGAGGCTGCTTATCGCTGCATTCCTCTCCATTTCAGAGTGGGCCGGGGGAACATTAGAAAGGCTAAGTCCCCACCAAGCAGATTAACCAGAGCCAGCAGGGGACCAGAACACAGATTTGGGATGCATCACCCAAATAAGATTTAGGCTTTTCACTGGCAATTACTCACAGTATACATTTCAATGCATATCCCGGATGCAGCTGAACCCACCCTGGCCCTGAAAAGGACTTTGGCTAATCTGGAACTTGCCACTGTACCAAAAGCTTACAGTGCGCTCGCAGCTGAACCGAGCCGAGCGTTTCGGGCTGGAGTTGTCGCTTCCTGTTGTTTACACGCAATATTCCCTTCCTCTGATTTCCTTTACACCAAGAAACAGGACTACTTGTTATTCATAGGCTGCCACCAATACATAACGCGGATGTCATTATTTCAATGTGCGCTGTGCATGTAGCATTACGGCACAGCCGACATGACAGAGACATCAACACATCAGCATCAATAACAGCCGCAGCCATGAGAGAGCAGCGAGGGAAGTACCGCAATAGTGTTCACTTTCAACTACAAAGGCCAGGCGGTCTTGCATGTGCGGCTCTTCTGTGTAATGAGTGCTCTCCCTATAAGCGTCTAGGATGCTGATGAAGGGAAAGGAGACCGGACTTGTCATTTCCCCGTCGGACCCTCGGGAGCCAGGTGTCTCTCTTTAATGGAGGCATGTGGAGACTAACGTAGGTTAATGAGCTACGCAGGCCCCAGAGGAGCAAGGCATTATAGGCTATATGAGATCTCCTCTCATCCCTTCATCCCTCCATTTGTGTCAGACCCTGGGAGAGCAAAGGAGAGGAGAGAAGGGACGTGGTGGCATGAAAATAGAGGCGTACGAGAGAGAGAAAGAGAGAGAGAGGCAGCGCAGGAACAGACGGGGAGAGAGAGAGATAGAAAGAGACAGAGCCAAAGAGAAAGCCAGGTCTGCCAGCCTCTTGAAACAATTAAGGCCTGGATGAGATTCATCCTATAGGTTCCAGTGCCAAGCGAGGCCCAAATGTGGCAGTAAAGGGAAAGCTTAGTGAGAGCGGGCCTAATCAGAAACAGACCCTCTACGACAACAAACCAAACCACACACACACACAGGAAAGTCGACACTTTACATATTAAAGCTCGGCAGGGAGGGAAAAAAGCCTGTGGAAACATCAAAATGTAATGAGGAACAGGCTGAGTGAGTGCATGAGGGAAGGGAAGAGAGAGAGAGGAGTGAGGGAGAAGAAGGAAGGAGAGCTTTTAAATATAATGGACGTGTTAGACCAAACCGCAGATGTCCTTTGTGCCTGTTTTAACATTGTTCTGTTGTGGGGTTGTACTGTATGGCTTTATTGCGCTTCTCTTTTTGTTTAGCTCTCAGATGTGGCTTAGTCTTTTGTTTGGCTGTCTGCGGCTGCATTGCTGTAGCAGCTATGAACTCAGAGTAAGCAACCATCTGAGCATGCTGCATCGCTGTCCCCAAACATAAGTGTGTACCCTCCTAAGATGCTGCCAAGAGAGGAGAGTAAGTGTGTGTGTGTCTGTATGTGTGTGTGTGTGTCTGTGTGTGTGTGTGTGTGTGTGTGTGTGTGTGTGTGTGTGTGTGTGTGTCTGTGTGCATGCATGCGCTGTTGGGGCGGTTAGGGGTGGAGGTTATCAATGAGATGAGAGAGGAGCAAGGGGGAAATGGAAGCAGGAGGAAAATACAAGGGAGAAGAGGAAGGATAAGGGAGGGAGGGTCGAGGGGAAATGGAGGAGAAACGGAGGGGAAGTAGAGGTGAGAGGAGATAAAGCTTCAAGGAGAGAGTGGAGGTGAGAGGAGGGAGGTGTGACCAGGTTTGTGCCCAGGAGCAGAGAGCGTAGCAGGGTCTGTGGGCACAGCCGACGGAGAGGCAGCCTCGCATTCCAGGCTTGATCCTGTGTAAACCCTGTCTCTTACCACAGATCTGATATGGAAATAAGAGGCCAGATGGGGGCTTCCACTGGCCTTATAAGGGATTGTAGCTTGGCCTGGTTGGATCACGGGTGAAAAGCCATGGAGAATGAGAAAGAGAGAGAGAGGGAGAGAGAGAGAGAGAGAGAGACAGAGAGAAGACAGAAAGACAGAGAGAGAGAGAGACAGAGAAAGGAGCTGGCTATATGAGATAAAAACAGCATGAGACAAAGAGAAAGATGCTGCAAAGTGGGTGTGAGAGGAAGAGTGATACAGAGACAGATAGATGCAGACAGCAGCAGAGTAGGAGACAGAAAAAGAAAGAGAAAAGAAATGGAGATTCAAACCGAGAAGCTGCCTTTCTGGTGATATTCTTGTTTTTTTTTTCCTGCTCTGACGCTGTTTCAATGATCTCTGTTCTTTGAAGGGGGATTCATCAGGGCCCAAGAACAGAAACAATTTCCTCCCCGTCACACAATAGCAAACTTAACAATAGAACCCAGCACAACTCGATTGTTACGATTCATCCTACTACCATTGTTCCAGACTGAGTCCCAGAGGTCCACTTTATTTTAGGATTTTTCTCCATTGCCTGATAGAATAACTTTGCCCTTGAAAATGACTGCAGATGGCGGAGAAGCAAAAATGAACAATGAGCAAAAATATAGTGGTTCACCATGTTAAAGGCCTATGCTGAACGCTGACGCCAAACAGATACAGCAAAACTTCAATTCCATCTTCCAATTTCAAACTTCTCACTAAAGCTTTACAAACAGGCTCTGTTGGTTTATCCTTTCATTCTGCTCCTCTGGTGTATTTAGTGCTAACAGCGCTTCCTAGTCAAGATGCTCAGACGGTAGGAGCCAACAACCTGCTGAGAAACCTGATCAGCCACGCTAATCTGATCAGCTGCACTTTGTTCAAGTGTGTCTTATTTAAAGAGGACAGCACTCCCAGCGTGGCATAACCCAAACACGGGGCCGATCCCCTTTCAGACGAGGATCCCGGAGAGCCGACCCAGTCATCTGATCCACCACACCTTCCTATCCCGCCACCCGCCCACCCCCAAATCCAGCCCGCAGCCTAAACACAGCATACCTGCACCCGAGCGTTCAACCAACCACAACAATCTGGGCTATTAGGGTGAAAACTCATGACACAAGTGTTTCTCGTTTCCTAATCAGTCGGAAGGCAAAAGCCCCCCAGTGTGTGTGCGTATGTGTGTGTGCGCACGCGTGTGTGCGTGTGTGTGATGAAACACCCTTGAAATAGAGTGAAACACGTAAAGTGTCTTTTGAATGTATGATCAAGGGAGTTCCCGCACACCTCCCTCATACAAATAAGCAAAGAGCATTATGTGCAGCACACGGATGGAATATATGCACATAACCCAACACACAGTACACAACCCTTCAATCCTCAGACAAACACATGCGCGCACCTCCAAAGCAAACAGATTCATTACACTGAAAGCAGAATGCCTTAGGGAACCAGCATGCAAATGATGTTGACAAGATTTTTGCCCTCTTGTCAGCGGGGGAGGTAAAGTGACACCGGCCCTCTCTCTGAACTGTCACCAACAGTCAAGTCAGTCAGCTGACCAACGAACTCGCAACTGTAACCTATAGAGCCTGAGGGCCAGCCGATCACTAACTAACCTAAAACTGGTTCATCTGTCATTCTGCCGATTCATTATCAGAGTCAGCTAATGGAGAAGATCACACACACACACACAAGCAGAAGACACACCTCCCCTGTCCCTGAACCCCCCGCTGAGCCGACAGCTGCTTCCAGCGGCACCGAATTGCGCCCGCCATATGCACCAAAACTCCCACCATGACCGACGGTAACACACAATTCCCCACAGAAACGTTTAACTGCCCTTTGAGCGGAGTTAAAAGGAGGAATGTTGATGGTTTGCCGCTGTGCCGTGATTCCATCAAATCATCACCTCTCTGCCTTGACTGCTAATCCAATCCGACGCGGCGGGCCCGTGTCACCGAGCGCGGGGGACGCCATCATCCCCAGCCTCTGGCCCTGACCTTTACCAGTCAAGTTACAAGGAGGCCCGGCTGATGTTTTCCCATCCGCTAACCATTAGAGTTTAATGAATAACAGCGGTGGCGGAGCTGACCTGTGGCCTCTGGCTGGCCTCTGGCTCCGGCTCTGTTCTTTGATATCATGACCTCCTTGCTGCCCTCGCAGTGGCCTAGCACGGGCTTTCTGATGACGCAGGTGCTTTCACAGTCACGCCCATAGCCTTGCTATTTTCTCGCTCCCTCCCTCTGCAACTCTGCACTTTCCCTCTTTCCTATTATATGGAGTTTGTCCAATAATCCATCTGCCCCCACTACTCCGACACACATATATTTTCTCTCTATCTCGCTCTGGTCCATTGAAACAATATCTCACGCCTGGTGCCTCTCTATCTCTCGCTGTCTCTCTCTCTCCCTGTCTTTCTTCCTCTCTCGCCCAGTCAGTGTGTTGTGTGTAACGGCATTACATGGCCCTGACCTTGTGCTCTGTGTCAGTGCTCTAGTGGTGTGGTGGTGGCCAACTCTCTGGTAGGAACATAATGAAACTGACCCACAGCCTTACATTCCTGTTATCCGGGGATTCAAAGGTGGAGTATGGCAGATTTTTTCTCAGGGGAGAACAGGAGCAGGCCGGCGCGAATACGAATACCATTATAAATCCCCGGTAAGGTCAGCCAGTGTCTTTACAACACAGGAGTTACTGCGGCCTGAGTGGATGCTCCTGCCAGCGAACACAATCCACCGCACGCAATCCAACAATATGTCCAACCTATATGCAGAAGGAACTGTCCAATCCCATTAAGACTCTAGCCGTCTCTACTCAGCCATTGGACAGCAGCGCTCGGCTATCAAGAAGGAGTCTGGGCTGACAGCTCTGTTTCATGACAGGCTGAGGCCAAACCTGACATACAGCTGTCAAGAGAAAGAGATGCTGCTACTGTGTGTGTGTGTGTGTGTGGTGTGTGTGGGTATGAGTGCGCATGTGTGTTAAAGGCTCAGAAGTGACGAGCAGGTAAAGGCTGAGTGATCGGAGATTACCAGTGGCTTGAAATATTATCACATGCTATTAGCACTGTATCTCTGTTCATTAGGCTGATGGCTAGCTGGAGTTTCTTTTTACTTGACAGCCCTGCGGTAACAGAGAGAGAGGGAGAGAGAGCAGGAGAAAGAGGGAGAAATAAACAGATAGAGTAGACAGTTTCAACAGAACGGAGATACAGAGGCAATGGGAGGAGGGGGGGAATCAAGGAAAAGGAGAAAGTAAAGGCGTGCTTGCCTCTATCCTTCATTGTCAGAGATTCAGCATCCACGTTTCAGAGGTAAATAGGACATATCTCAGAGGGAAACAGGACAGCTGCGGTATTTAATGTCGCAACAAGAAGGAATACGGCAAATTACTACAATGCCTCATTGGTATTGTCATAACATCCATAATAGATGATAACCGGATGACTGTATAATGCCAAAAAGCGTATATCAAAGAATTTATTTGTGTAAAGCCCATAAAAGCTTGCTGTAAACACTGTGTGATCATAGAAATGCATTAAACAATGTTGTCACCCAGACAAGCTTAACTCGGAGAGGCCTGATAACTGCTGCTGTCTTGTATGAAGTAAGAGACAGAGGAGCAGTAAAGCTGTCCCGCTATCAGACAGAAACATTAGTCGCTGTCACACTCGGTTTGCCTTCACACAGACGAGAGTTTAGTATATCATCAAAGCCGAAACAATTCTCATTTCTGAGATCTACAACTTGAGAAGACACTTGAAATGGGAGCGCAAATTTGCAAAGTAGATGAGAGGAACGCTGCTTTGGTTCCTTGAGCAATCTAGAATCGTTCTGCATGTTATCAAACACATAAACAATGCATGTTGTTGTTTTTTTCCATTTCGTAACTGCTTCTAATGAGGATGATCATTATGATGCATGTGATGCATCTCTGTGTGATCTGGTGCATGTGAAATGGGGAAAAAATCATCAAGAACTTCAAAAAGATTCCCTCTGTTGCTGGCAACTGTTAGAGCTTCTGTCCAAGTTTACAAAGTAGTAGTTTACTCTCCCTCCCCTTCTGTCCTTTCTGTTCCCCCTTTTATCTAATTTTGGACCACTTTGAGAGCCAACAGTAATGAATTGGCTAATCACAGTTATCTGGCCTATTCAAGTGCTTTGTAAGGCAAATCAATAAAGCCTGGCATTGGGCCAGCCATCCACTTTGACAGACGTTGCTCGCTAATCTATTTCTGGAATTTTTCTGTCCTAAAGATGTTTACTCTTTCTCCCTCTGTCCCTTTTCTCTCTGTGTAATTCAGCAAGGTCAGCTGGGAAACTGAAGAAAAAAAAACCCCTCATCTTCCATGCCAGCTGGCAACTTAGAGGACAAAGGGCAAGCATTGAGTACTTAGTAAACTTCATTTGACAGAAAAATAAATTTTCTCTTTGATTGGTAGAACTGTTGGAAGTCATTGGAGCTCTGAGACGTATACCTCAGGCAAGAAAAAAACACAAGGCCTACACCCGCACTGTGCCGTTTCCACAGTAACAGATCAATAAGAGCAACGCAACAACTGATAAGAATTTCTATGAATTTCAAATGTTCTCCCTGCGGTGCCTACATTGGCTGCAGACTAAACAGGAATATTGATAGGCCGCGAGGCCCTGCCTCCCAACGCAGCGCCCTTGCATAATGTGTTGGACATATTTTTGTTGTGTTTTTATTACACATAAAGTACTTGACTGCCAGGATATGTGTTAGAAATATTCATAAGAAGGGAAAAAGGCCACTGCTTGCTTTGAGAAACGTTTGGGAATACGGAGCCTTATTTTCACATGTTTAATCTTTCTGTCTAACCAAGAAGACATGGATCTGGGCAGCCAGTGGTGTTTGATGTGGTTTCCCAATCCTAATGACACAACTGCGCCCTACATCAGCGGAAACCACACCATCCACTGCTACAGGCACAGTATGTCTCTCAGGCTTTGTGAGCAGCAGCGTGAGAGCTGAGCCAGGGTGTACACTTTCATTTCTTTCTGAGGCCCCTTCCTCCTCTCAAGTATGGCACATTTACCATGGGCACAGTAAATAATGCTGGCATCAACTGAATTTCTAACCCAATCAACAAGAAAATATGCTGGAGAAATTGGATGCGATGCTCTTTCCACTTCCAGTCTCAGGTGAAAAGTGCCACTAATCAGCAATGGGTTAATTAATCTCGCTCATGAAGTTAAGTCCAATTATGGGACGCACTCAACAGGGTAATTTGTTTCCCGACCAGCAAAAAGGCCCTAACAAATATGAAAATAAAATGCTCCGTTCGGAGAAAAACAGTGAGTTTGGTGATAAATGAATAAATCAGTAGTGCACAACATGTTTACAGGCATATGTGATTGAGTCTTTCGGGATTTGGCTACATTGGCATGGATGCGCACTACTGTATATCTACAGGCTAAATTAAGCCTGCATGTGTAAAATCCATCTGTAGTAAAATGTGTGCTCTGTATGAGCATTTGTCTCTTGTTGTTGGATAATGAAAAACGCTTCCTTCGAGACACTGGCAGAGAAAAGAGCAAGGAATTAGAGGAAGAGAATGGAGTGGGAGACACAGATAGAAGCAGCGAAAGCAACAGAGAGCTGTTTGAATGTGATTAATGAGATCACTGCAGGGTAGGCAGTGTCATGGTAATAGTCTGAGCTGGGGAGAGAGGGAGAGAAAGACAGAGAGAGAGAGAGAGAGAGAGAGAGAGAGACAGAAATAGGGATAGGGATAGGGAGAAAGAGAGGAATGAGTGAGAGGAAGAAATGAGAAAGAAAATGAGAGGGGACAGCTGGTTGACTGACCAGGCCACATTTAACTCACAACTATGATGACGATAGAGAGAGAGAGAGGGGGGGGGGGGGGAGAGAGAGAGAGACATACAGTAAATCAGAGAGATGAAGGAAGAGAGACCAGATATGAGACTTGGATGAATGGAACAGCGGGGGCTCTCAGTCTTCCGCTGGCCTTTTTGACAGTAAAGTGTTTAGAGAAGGCCTCGGCCAGGTCTGGCAGATAGAGAGGCTCCTCCTCTGAAGACGGCCATGAAAGACACAGTCTGCCGGTGCCTGGGGCCGCCGCCTCTTTATCTGGCTCAGGGTTAAGAGTCGAGCTGGAGGGGGTCAAGTGGAGGCCGGGTTCCCAAAAGGTCACACAGACGTCCTACAGGTCCACAACACACTCATTGAACAGGCAAGTCATTAGCTAGACTAGAGAGTTGGTTATGGCAAAGCACCTACAGCAGACACACACATGCACACACACAAACACACACACACAGATACGACCACAAAGCACAAAACATACCGACTCAGCCTTCCAGACTTACAACACCACAGAATAGTGTGAATTGCTTCCCCTCGGAAAACCCCAAAAAAACATGACACACCCTTTGTATTCGCCATTGCTTTTACTCTGACTAAGCAGCTTAGCAGATGCCATTAGCAGGGCCAACTTCACCGGCTAATAGTTTCTGCAGATGGACAGAGGGCTGCAGAGTCTACACTGAAGTTCCCTCAAGGATGTTCAGTAAGCGTTCAGACCGTCTGATGATCAGAGGCTGTTCTCCACAAAGCACAAAGCAGGCCTTCATACAGCACTTCACAGTGATGGTGGATTTATTGGTCATCCTCTCACGCTGTAGAGTTTAGTAAGCGGTTTGCTGCAGTCTCTCTAAGAGCCGGCATCCACAGACATCCTCAAGTTTAGGTAATGACAGAAAAAACTGAATTCACCTCTATTTGCACTTTTCCAAACAGCGCTAGTTTTACTGTAGGACTTTTCATTCAACCTCTTTCTGGGAGAAGTTGCTGCAAGTTGGTGTTGGGGAAAGATGTTCTTTCACTCGCAAAGGCAATTTCTGCAGGCAATTCTGGGCCCCCAGCTATTGCTAGTGGGCAAATTGAGGCTGTATTGCTTAGTGTAACATGATTAGAAAGATTGCTAGCAATCTAACAGAGGGAGTCCTTAAGATGACTCTCATGGATAAATATTGAAAGCTGTCGTCTCAGTGAAAGTACACTCCATGATATTTGTCATTTTGTCATTTTACCAAGTTTGAAATGTCCGTTGCTCACTTCATCAACAGGTGCATTAAGTAGGATTGTTTTCATTTCATTTTTTTAACAAGACAGAGAAAACAAAGACAATGATTTAACAAACGGATGCAATTATTTGTTCAGTGTGGGATTAATTGGACCCCACCATTCAATCTGAAAACAAAGTGATGCAACTGTCATTATAGAAGGCATTCAGTGGGAAGTGATAATTTGTGAGTATGATGATTGGAAACAAACTCTACCTGGTAGCAATTATGACAGTGTGTTTCACTTGCAATTGTATTTCTTTTCATGTCAGCTCAAGGTTAATGCAAGTCACGCAATGACAATGGAGATGTTAAATAAAACCATTTAAAATTATTTATTATTCTTCCTTTTAAATTGTTTTTTAGCAAACCCATGAGGAATTGCTAATAACCGACTGAGAAAACAATTGAGGCATCAAACAAAGTGAAGAGAGTTCATGATCATATCACACCATTGTACTGTTCTGTATATTATGATGATGATGATGATGATGAGTGCTTTGTTTATGTGTGGCACTTATGTGTGTGTGTGTGTGTGTGTGTGTGTGTGTGTGCGGGACAGGTGACAGGACCCCTCAGTTCTGTTCTCAGAGTAATTTGTACCCCTGGGGGAAAAGGATGGGCCTCCATTCAGCTGTTGCCATGGGCCTCAGCTGTTGCTAGGGACATCATCCTCAGTGCTAGTTAAAGCCTCCCTCCCTCCCTCTCTATCTCTGTCTGTCTGTCTGTCTGTCTCTCTTTCTCTCTCTCCCTCCTTTCCTACCGGTCCTCCCCCATTGTTAGGGCGACAGTCCATGGAGGCCACAGCAAACAGAGTACAGGTCAGAGAGCAGAGAGTGACAACAAAAATCTGCTCAGCTGATCTTCTCCTTCCCACTTAAAGATCCAAGCCAGGCTGAGCCAGGCCACACCAGAGCAGGGCCAGGACAAGGCCAGCAGCCTCTGGGCTCACACGCAACAGACAGATCACACTCCCTCTGAGGGGGGCTAATCCATGGAATAACTCTCTGAGGCTCAATGGGGGAGAACGCAGCATGGGTACACACACACACACTGGTAACAGTATATGTGTGTGGGAGTGGGGGTGGGGGTGGGGGGTATGAAGGAGGTTGACCACTCGTCCACCAGGGCCCTGTAGGAGCAGCTGCCTGCATTTACAAGCCTTTCAAGTCCCCGACACTTTATGCGCTACGATCAGCTGCCACCCTCAGCGATCCCCCCACCCCCCAGTACTGTCTGCACACAACCCACACACACCCTGGCCCCAAGTCAGACCACAGTGGGGGCCAGGTGAGTGGGCCACGCGCCCATTGGCCACGTTAACCAGTTCAACAGGACATTTGTCCAATTAAACACCTGAACCAGCCTTTCAAGTTCTCCCCTTCAGCTGCCAGGGGCATCATCCAAACCAATTCCTGATTTCTCACCGAGGCATGATGAGAAGAATTAATTAGGCCGAAAGCAGCACATCATGGTTGAAGGCCTGAAGGTTAAAGGCCTGGATGACATTTTCTGTCTTCAGCTATGGTTTACTGCTGATGCAAACCACCACTAATCAACCCCTCACTTCTATTCAACACTCACATCCACCACCATAATATATGGTGTTGGACTACAAAGAAAACACTGTATGCACTGCAAGGCAAAATGAGGCACTAAAAGAGTAGAGTGATTGAAAAGGCTAGCTATGTTTATAAAATGGATTGCTTCATGATTCAGTTACATGTTACTCGATTCCACTGCGTAATTGCTTGAGTCTTAACAAATGAATCTATACAGACATGGGTAACTCTGCTGAATGTAGAAAGCGGGAGAGGATGCCACATGGGAATGTGTCTCTTTGGTCTCAGGTTCAACAGCTCTTAACCCCTGCTGCTCTGTATGAGAGTACTGGGATGGAGGATGTTCATTCCCACTGTTGGCGAATTGATTCTGATTATCAGGGGAACCCTGAATGTGCCTCTGCTGAGCTCGCTTTAACCTCCCTATTCATCTATTACACTGATCTCTTTCAACATCCAATTTTACATGTGCAGCCGTGCCTTCCATCTCCGTCTATATCAAAGGCAGCGCTCCCCGCGGCTCCTCTCGCGCTTAATGCCGTCGCCACTTCCCACCAATCCCGGTCCCCGGGTGGGATATGTCTGTGCTTAAGCGCAAAATGAACCACACACAGTCTATTCCAATTTAGATGATGCAATTCTTAGGTAATGTGCGCCCAGAATAAACTGCATAGCAGATCTCCTATCTCTATAATTTGACCCACAGAGCCCTGTAGCGGTCTTTGGGTCTCCGGGTATATCGAGTGATAATGTAAATGATAGAGAGCCTGGTGAGTATCAATGTAACTCTAGGTCTAGAATTTAAATAGGACATTAACTCATGATCCAGCGGGGCTGCAAGCTCACTAGAACATCTACTGATGTTAGCTCTGGGTGGACTTAAGCCGTGGCTTTGGTCTCGTTTGCTGCTGATGGGAACTGGTTTCAGAGTAGCTGGAAAAAAGTGTGTGCAGGCCTGGACTATCGATTGCCCCCTAGCAGCTTTCTGCTGAGGTGAACATCTACTCCCCTCCACAATCAATCACTGCCTCCAGGGGTGCCACCCAGAAGTCCACAACCACTTTCTGATAGCCACATGACACAGACGACTGAGACTGCTGGTACACACCTAATGCAAAATTGCCGAGCGATAAAACTGGATTTTACTGTAAACTGGAAATGAAACTACGGCACCTTAATGAAATATAGATTTGTGTTTGTGCCTGTATCACACAATAAAATGTAATCACTTCACACCCTATACTCACCTCCACAGCATGTGAGCTCTAATATATGAGACTCACAACTGTAATGTGTCTTGAGTGCTTCCTGCAGTCTATCACACTACAGTACATATGCATTCTCCTCACCTCAGTGTCTGCTCACTCCCCCCACCTTCTTAACCCCTGTTCCTCAATCAATCCCCTGCAAAAGCCTGCCACGGGCAGCGGCATCCGCCAACACTATCCCTCCCGCTTCGCCATGCTCCAGCAGAGCCCAGGAAACAGCAGCATATACAGCAGGAGCCGGTCTGCAGGGAGGGAGCGAGAGAGGGAGATGGAGGGAGGGAAGGAGGGGCGGGATTGAATGGGGAAGCGGGAGATGGTGGGCAGGAGGAGGAGGAGGAGGGGGGGGGAGTCTTTGGGAAGGGAGCCAATCCAATTACAGGCAGCGGTGCAGCCCTGGTTTCTTCAGCGGCACTAAATTCACATTTCAACGGTCTCTTCCTCCCTCCCCCACCACCTTCTTCCTTTTCGTTCTATCTCCCTCTCTCTCTCTCTCTCTCTCTCTCTCTCTCTCTCTCTCTCTCTCTCTCTCTCTCTCTCTCTCTCTCTCTCTCTCTCTCTCTCTCTCTCTCTTCCTGCCACTCTCTCTCTGTCTCTCTTATTCTTTTTTTTTTCTCATCATGGCTCTCACGCTCACACCCGCCACCCCATCCCCCTTCTCCCTCTCTGTCTCTCTTGGTAGCATGAAAGAGGTGGAGGTATAGAGCTGTGTCACCAACCAAGCATCAAATCCTGTCACCCTATAGCAGTGTCACGCTTCGATCTGCAGCACCCCACCCCCCCTCATCCCCCCAAAACCCCCCATGGCCTGACAGCGGCATACCAGCCCCCAGGAGAGGGGCTGCAGCCAGGCCTCATCAGGTCACCCTATCCTCCTGCTCTCCCTGTGACACTCAAGGGAGTGGACGGATAACACCCTAAACCTACACACATGCATACTTCAGGCACACACACACAGACACACACGCACACACACACACACACACACACACACACACACAAAGCAGCCCTCATCCTGCCACCATTCTTGTCATCTTTTTGCTTGATAAAATGAAAGAAGTGAGAATACTTCCACCCAGAGAGCAAAATTTTCCTCCATTTCTCACCTATAGCTAACGTGTGAGAGAACAATGACTAATTATGAGGAAAATGAATCGGGGGATGAGGGTGCAATATTTCGGCTGATTTTTATTATTGGTAACTGTAATGTTGTTACTGAACAACATTGAAATTGTTATTGAAATCGTGATTTGTCACACAACTCATTACTGAGAAAAGTAATAGTTGGTGAGCGATGCATTACCACCCAATACTGTTGTCCTGTGTGGATCAGCTCTACGGCTGACTGCTCCACCAGGCTTTTCTGTTCCTGGGCTGGCCAGTGGACCGTGGCACCTCGTCTCCTGGTGCACTTCTCATATCCTGGTTAATTCCTCCCCCATGTTAGCGTTACTGTGGTTACAGTCATGCCCTGCGAGGAGACAGCCAGTGTAGGCGCCGGCACACAGGGCTATTTTGCATGGATTTTCAAACAGAGAGCACAAGATAGGAGATGGAGGCAGAGGATTGTGGGAAGGCAGTTCAGGCAGGCGGCAGCAGAAAAGAGTGTGGAAGGAAACGGGGAGATAAAAACAATATGCAGGCAACAGCAATGGAATTGGGTGAACACTGTTCTCTGTCTCATCTAATTTAACCATGTAGAAAAAAAGTGATAAATTATTAAGCAGCTCAAACGGGGGGATTACATAGAATGAATCTTCTCTCTAGCATAGCCTGATTGGGGCATTGATTCAATTATGAATAAATGAATGCAAAGACCAAAATAACCCAGGACCATTTGTGTTTCATTGCCAGGCTTGGAATAATAAAGAGCATGCCAAAACAGGTATCAAAATGGTTTT
The DNA here is from genome assembly GCF_048128805.1 of Centroberyx gerrardi. Taxonomy (NCBI): domain Eukaryota; kingdom Metazoa; phylum Chordata; class Actinopteri; order Beryciformes; family Berycidae; genus Centroberyx; species Centroberyx gerrardi. Next base: position 20,339,863 of record NC_136010.1, on the reverse strand, counting down.
AGCCGTTTGCTCTCTTTCCTCCTCTCCATCTTTTTTTTCTGAGCTGCATGCAGCTGTTGGTAGCATGGGAGGCTGTAGTGTATGTGCCAGTTACCGCCCATGTGACGCACGTTCCCGCTGTCACTCAAACAGAGGCAGTCCCAAGGGAGGAGGAGCCAAGTGACTGCTGACAAATCCTTCAACCAGCCGCCTTAACTGCAGTCCAGAAAGCATCATCAGTATGCAATACAACCAACCATTGAGACACAGAGGATCTACACAAACACATCTACATTCAACATACAACATACAGCAGTCTGGGATGACGTCAGTGCCTAAACAGCTCCATAGCTGTTCAAAATGAACAAGCAAAACCTCGGCATTTCTGATTGACAATCCCACGTTCATACCACCTTGAACTCAAGAGCTTCATGAATAGCTTTCACCTTCCACACCATTCAACCCTCTCAGTGAGTAATCTCACCTAATACCTTATTTCTTGTGGCTGGAGTGAGAAATCTGTCATTATTACCTGGCCAGCAGCTCTTAACCCTCTTTAGCGTCTGCGTTCTCCTATGGAGACCAAGAGGTTTACATGGGTCTGGTCTCTCTTGCCTCCCAGTGGGCCACAGGCGGAAAGGTGCCTATTAAAATTAATGGGCCAGTGCAGGTTATTCAACACTGCGACACTGGAGCTCACTTAACAAGGAACTGGTAATGACCACTACAGAGAGCCGGCCACTGCCATTCCCCTTCTCCAACGCTTTGACAGCAGGCATTAAATATTGAGGAGAAAAGTTTCCCGGTGACCATGATCCATCTGCACAGGAACAGGACCACTTCTCAGTGTCTGTACCCCACGGGCCGCTGGACAGCACGGAGTCCTTACGTATCACAATGATGAAGTGAGCTGAAATCTCCTAGAACAGACCTTTAACTGCTGGACGAGAATAGCCCAAGGAAAAGGAGGAATGGATTTAGCGAATGCCTGTTACTGACCTTCTTCAGGCGTCCGCTCTTGGTGCCCACGAAGGCCACGCAGTAGCCGTTGTAGACATAGGAGGTGACGGAGGTCATGCGGTCGCGGGTCTCTGTGTAGAGAGTGTGCCCGGTCACCAGCTGGGAACCGCCGAGCGGCTGGTTGATGTCCAGACCGCAGAAGGAGTCGTCAATAGGCACCGGCTAGAGGAGGAGAGGAGAAACAAAGGTTATAGAAGGAGAGGTATGAATGACAGACGGGACAATTAAAGTGGAAACTGAGAGACGGAAAAGTAGAGATTAGAGAAAAGGCAAAAAAAAAGTGATAGGGAATATGAGACAAATGTGTCACATAGAGACTCTAGACATGGAATGTAAAAGAAGGAGTGACAAAAATACCTCAGAGAGAGAGACACAGTCTTAGAGAATGAGACGTCAGGAGAGCGGAGAGGCTGAGAACCAGGAGGGTTATAAAAGAAGACAGCTCAGTAGGGAGGAAAGATGAAGGTGACAGAGTGAGACAGAAAGAGGGAGCGATGGTCAAAGTTGCGGAAAACGGTGGCAGTGTCAGGGAGCGTCTGGGACGGAAATGAGCGGGCCGAGAGAGGTGAGCGTGAGAGAGAGAGAGGGAGGGAGGGAGGGAGGGAGGGAGGGAGGTCAGAGAGAGGTGGAGGTGTGCGAGTGAGTCTCCCGGCCAGACAAACGTTTGCCTTTCTGTTCCACTTGGCAGACATGTTTCAGCCACGCCTGACTGAGCCCCACCTTGCTCTCACCGTGGCTCATTACCCTGGCCTATCATCACACCTCTGCAGCAAGACACACACTGCATGATAACTATGTGCAGCGGCAAACACACTGCATGATAACTATGCAACCCTGAAAGAGGCACGCATTTAAGTGAAGGGTATGTGTTGATCCGTATTTACTCATTCATTGGAAAATAATTACCACCATAGAGCCTCATTAAGTTCGACTTTAATCATTCTTCTTGGCAAAGTTTATGGGTGATTATATATCTTGCAAGGATTGTTTGTAGTGGAGACTGGAACGAAACTACCAGTCAAGAGTTTGGACACAAGCATTTTTCTTTATTTTTTACAATTTTTCACATTTTAGAATAATAGTAAAGACGTCAAAACTATGAAATAACACAAATGGAATTATGCAAATTTCAAGCATTAGCCTTTAGATCAAAATGGCTTTAAGATAATGAAAATCTTTCAATCTGGTGTGTCCAAACTTTTGACTGGTAGTGTGCACCGTCTTCTAGTCTATCCCAGATAGGAGAAGGAGAGAGGAAGGAAGAGGAAGAGGAAGAGGAGGTAGAGGTGAAGGAGGAGGAGGAAGAGGAAGGTCTTTCTGGTGTTGAATCAGGTCAGCTGAGACAGTCTGAGTGGCAGTGGCCTCAAAGTGCCATGTGGAGTAAGTGAGATTGCCAGGCAGGCTGGAGCCCAGCATCGCTCTCAGTGAATTTCCCATAGTCTCTGTCACACTAACTATTTCTCTCTCTTTTTTCTCTGACTTTGTACCGCTCTTCCTCCACCCCCAACTCATTAATTCTCCCTCTGTAGCTATGTCTATCTCTCTGTCTTCTCTCTCTCTCTCTCTCTCTCTCTCTCTCTCTCTCTCTCTCTCTCTCTCTCTCTCTCTCTCTCTCTCAGAAAGGGCTAGACAGACGACGGTGAGTGGCATCTCCCTCCCTGGGAGCCACCTCAGCCTCACACGACACACCGCGGCCATAAAACCTTTTACTACCACGCAGATTTTCATGAGCTGAGCAAAAGCAATAACGCTGACGGGGAATAATCGCCTCCGCTCTTACAGTCACGCCCCCCATTTTATGGCATTTCCTTTTTTATTCCACTGCCCAAAATAGCACAGAGGTCTACAGCATATTTGAATTAGAAAATGTACACCGAGGTAAGCTTACAGTACATTTTCCTTTTTCTCTTTGGGTTTTAAAATCAAATCTATATCATTGTTTAAAGCTTGTTTACATTTTAAGCATATCCTGATTAGTCATGGACACACAGACTGAATCAGATGGGAGATCTACAGCTATAAACAGAGCCGGAGAAACAGCCGTGAGTTCCAGACTCTGGCTTATCAATAGCTACTCCCTCAGATGCATCCAGCTATTCCACACGGTCTGTTGGGCTCCAGACCATTTGGTTCTGATTATATCTAGATTGTTTAGATGATGTACGCTTAGCAGACTTGGCAGCCAACCCAACTCCCCCTGGATCCCATGTGGTTGAGTTTTCCAGTTCACCTTCTCGCAGATCCCCCCCCCCCCCCCCCCCCACCCCCCCCCGCCCCTTGTATTATAGTAAATCTCGCAAATAGTTGAGAAATGTTGATTCACCACATCCCCGTCTGTTTCATGTGATGCGAATTGCATTGATTATCTTTAGCAGAGCTGTGGTGAGGCTAAAAATAACTGACTGTAACCCTGTACGATTAATCCTTATCGAATAACTCACGATACAAAAATAATGGATGTTTAATCTATACTGAGCATCAGCTGCTACTCTTGGCTGGTCTGCTTCCACAGTGGGCTACATAATGATGTTAAACAATGAAACACAGTGTTCCACAGTTGTACGTCAACATTTGTGTGGAATTTGAATGAGGGATGAAATACATGACAGGATATCTGGTCTCAGACTCCCACTCTCCCACGGTATGTCAGTGTTATCAATACTAGTTCCCCTTTGCTCTCACATGGGTGGTTAATTAGTTGGGAAGCCATGAGCTGGAAAGAGAAAGACAGGCTGATAGTATTAGAGACACACACACGCAGTGAGACAGGGACTGATACAGGGAGAATCCTATCATGGTTCGCCTCCCTGGGAGTGACTGCAGCGATGGTGTGAATCTCCAGATGGCAGAAGGCTGGACGGCTGGGTGATAAATCTTTGATTGGCTGCTGTCTCTGAATCCCCTGGCTCAACCTCAGCTTCATCCCCAGCCCCAGACTTGGCCTGTATGTAAGCGTACACAGTGAAACGTCTGCAGGATGGGAATGAGAGCAACAGATATATTTAAGGTTCTCTGCTTTGAGCTTACTGGCTATACCTGCTGTTAGCAATGGGCCAGAGGAAAGGCAATGTGGAATTTCCTCAGAAACCAAGTGAGGTACATAAAGAAAAAAAACGAGTTAGTCTCTCGGGCTGGTCTCACCTTGATTCACCTCTTTTTTGATGGATCTCAGGCATATAAAGAGATGCATAGTTCTAGGCCAAGTCAGTTTAGAACAAGAGCATATTTTCTTATAAGAGAGGCAAGCGTGTGAAGCATATGCCTCTGTTAGAAAAAGCAGCCACACTGCTTTAGCTGGGGATTTAAAGCAAACAGTCAAGGTTAGCATGGCTGACATATCCTGCTGTTAAATGTAATTTGTATGGGCTTTAAGACTTCCTCATCCATTGACATCTATCTGCATAATCCATATAATGCTATGGATTTATTGACTGCTCATTGACCGCGAGGACAGGGTCTTAAGGATGGTATTTTGCATCTTCTTATCTGTGGGGCTACACACACAAGGCCTGCGTATCCTTGGTTTGTAACGTGAAAGGAGAGCGGAACGTTATTGGCAGCGCACGCCTGAAGAATGGAGTGGGAGGTGTAGCTTTGCAGGTAGCTAGCTATAATAGCGCCTGGCACCCTTCAGAGTATACTGAAGGCCCCGCGGGGAGATGATAGGGGATTCTTCTGGGAGACTGGAAAACGGTTCTAATTCCGGCTCCCACGGTAAGAAAGCCTTCCGACCTCAGCATTGTCGTCGCTATATACCGCCTCCTCTACCATTTCTCCCTCCTCCGCCTACTCTCCTTCTTTCCGACCTCCTCCTATCTCCTTCTCAGTGGAGCTAATGAAACCGAACAGCGCCAGTTCCAGATAATGTCTCCCTCCTCCTGACAATCACCTCTGACATTGCACTAATGGGGAATTTACTGATGTTAATAAAAGTGGTCAATAGAGTGCCCTGGGGGGATTAGCAACAAAGGATGCTGAGCGCTGGTTCTCATCATAGCGGGGATGGGGATATCATTAAAACCCTAAAAAAACATCAAGTTCTCCCCCCACCCCCACCCCACACACACACACACACACATATAGGTATTCACATGCCCTATGATGAGGACACATTTCTTATATACACATATAAGCCTGAATATACACATACTGCATACCCACCTCCACACACACACACACACACACACACACACACACATGCGCTATAAGCATGAGACATACACTTAGCTAGTCATTAATGTTCATTATTCCTTTTTAATTCCTATTAGCAATTAGAGAATGAAGACACAGAGGACTGTAGCCTCCTGGGACTGAATGAAAATAAAGAAACTTAATTTTACTTGACAACATGTAGCAGATATGTGGCCTTGTATTATAGAATAATTGGGGATTTCAGAGTGAGTAGACTGGCCTGTGATCTATGCCAGCAGTAAAAGCAGACTACCATGAGCTATACCCCCCACTACTTCTCTCGCTCTGCTAGGGAGAAAGTGTATTTATTTGTATTGTGCTCGAGGAGAACATTATCACTTTGATGGTTGCCAAGAAAAATAAATCCCTCCTAATTTATGAATATCTCTCATTGAGATATAGTTTAAAATGGCTGTTCTCTGATATCAGAGCTGCAAAACAATTAGGCATAATTACATGTAGTGCAAGAATAATTTGATAACAGAAACTATACTACACCAGGCAGTCAAAAGCATTTCAAGATAATTGCTGTGTTTATTTGTATTATGGCATACACCCTGACTATGTTCAACATTGTGGTTCCTAGGCTCATTGAGAAGCTTTGGTCATTCCCCAGCTGTTTAGGGTTTTATTTTTAAGGAAGGAAACATGAGATGTTTTTAAATCAAGTGTTCTTGCACCACCATAGAATCCTACACTGATTCAAATGTACAGTAGATAAATTATTCTGTTGCCTCTATTCATTGATTGTGCGCTGATGCAAACTCCCAGTGAAAACAGAAATGCTGCACTGTATATCAGTGAGGTCCTGCTTCATCTCAAAGCAACTTTAGATGTGCAAGAAAAGATTGTCCAGATGATAACTGTATACATGATTTGGTTTTGATGCGTTATCTTACATTTCCCAATAATAACAGCATTGCACTGTTGGATTAACATACATAATATGAAATGAAACTGCAGTGTTAGTCATATTCTCACCACATGAAAATGGAATACTGCGGTAATCATTTCCATACTGAGTATCGGTGAGTAGAGTATAGTAAGTATAAATCTGTGTATGTGTTTGTGTGTGTATGTTTCCGTGTATGAACGTGTTTTCAATTAGTGCATGTCACTGTAACTCACCGCTTTGGTACATTGCACGTCCTTCCCCAGCAGCCAGTTGAGCTCCAGGTGTCCCTCTCCCTGGTAGCAGGACTGCAAGCGCTCCTTGATCCGCGCGTTGATGTCTCGAATGGTGAAGACGCAGAGTGCCGAGTCATCTGGCGGCCGGTGGAACTGCTTCTGGCCCTTGGAGAAGACGGTGAAGAGCACGTCGTCCTGGGCGCTGATGCCGAGCGAGGCGGCGAGGACGCGGCCCGGCTTGCCCAGGTAGGCGGCCTGCAGCAGCCGGTACTCCACGCCGTTCTTCACGCAGCCGACGGGCAGCGAAACGTAGGAGTGAAACTTGCGGTCGTCCTTGCAGAGGCGGACGATGCGAGAGGTGTAGAAGAGGTCGCTGGTGGAGCCGCCGGATGACATGCTGTTCTCTGGCGTCTCGGGCTGGACGGTCAGGAAGTAAACAAAGCTGCCACTGGCAAAGCCGTACACATAGTAGATGTCAAAGTGGGAGACCAGCGCCAGTGTGTCTGACGGTATCTTGATGAGGGAGGACACAAAGTCGGTGTGCAATTCATAGTCGAGCATAGCGGAGGATTCTGGGTCACGGGGCAGCTTTCGACTGGAGATGGTAGGAAAGTAGTCCTGTTTTCCATCTACTGCAGTGCCGATAAATAGGGTGCCATCCTGGCCCAGCGAGGGCACAATGACTCCATACATGGTCCCAGTCTGGTTGACACTGGAGAGGTAGTGTTCTTTCTTATGGGAGGGTTCCACCAGGATAAAGAGGTCATCCAGTCTGAGGAGCTTGCAGACACCCTGGTAGAGGCTGCCACAGGCGAGCAACCGATTCTGGGAGTAATCAATGAGAAGGAGCTTGTTGACATTGTTGGTGGAGACCAGGGGCTCGGAGCAGGGCTGGACGATCAGTGGGGGGTAGCAGGCCTTGTTGTCATCCTCTGGGCCCGTGTCATGGGAGACGAGAAGGGTCAGGTTGCCTGAGAGCTTGTAGACACGGTTGACCGCTCCGATGTACAGCGCTCCTGTGGTTTGGTGGACGGTCAGGTGGTTGAAGGCCCACTCGCGCCGTTCTGGGTGGAAACTAGTGAATGTCTGCCCACTGCACAAGGTGGGGATTACTAAGAGCCAGCAGCCTAGTAGAGCAGCTACAGCTCCTACTCTAGGCCCAGGTGATAAAGTCCTGCGTGTAACCCGCCGGCCCTCCATATCTAACGGGCCTGCAAGGCAACAGCAGAGGAAGCAAAGAGAATGGATGAGGAGGAGGGAGGATACCTTCGCCTTTATGTTGTTGAAGGCTTACTTGCAGGTTGAAGCTTCACAAGGGTCTTCACATGTTTCTGAAAAAGACAACAAGAAAAAAGAGAGAAGATATTAGAGTTATCACAGTCTGACTCATATACCCTCCAAAGGGAAACAGATATGAGCAAATGGAAAAAGCTCGTCGCGAGAGATGTGGCGGCTTGAGAAAGGTCAAAGTTCATCCTCAGTAAGGCGATGAGCTGTGAAGAATTGGAATAGAGGCTTACAGAGACAATGGGAGGAAACCTTTGTGGTGCACATTCCAAAGGAGTTGCTGGACAGGGCAGGACAATGCAGGAAGGAGAGGCAGGTTACAGCAACGGAAATTAGCCTGACCTGACTCATACTGCCGCTGCTGCTTCATCAAGCACTGAGCAAGGGGTTTCTAGGAACAGAACAGCAGCGAACACAGAGACTGCCCACAGCCTCACATTGCACACATACAGCCTTGGCAATGAGTCATCACTCTTGTCACTTCAAAGTTATTGAAACTCACTAAAGGCTAATCTCCTTAATGGCGTATCTAATTAGATAACATGACATATGACATAAAATTGTGACACGTTTTTGCTTTTTGCATTTATGTCTAAAAAACAAAGCTATAATACATCTCTGAAAATAATAAAAATAGTAACAATAATAGATGCGATCATAGCATGGCAGCATGAAGTGGTGACTTTGACTGTGACCTTTGCTGATGAAACAACAAAAAAACAAAATCTAACAATGAATGTAATATCAGATAAATTAGCACAGAGCTGAAATTCCTGTGCTCACTATTCCTTTGAAACAACAGCCTCCCTATTACAATTATGCATTAACCCCCTCCATCAACCCACACCCCTATCACTTGTCCCCTTTTCCTATCTATCTGTGAAAACATACATCAAGCAAAGTCTGCAATTTATGTAACCATGCTCAGCCTGGGCTGCAGAGATCTCTCTCCATGTACCATAAATCAAGAGACGGAGCCCCCTCTATTCAGTCTATCCCCGGGAGTTAATTATCTCGTCCAGTGGAAAGGAAGGCCTGGATCTTATTACTGGAACAAAGTGAGAACAAATTGGGAGCCAGTTCCACACACCCCTCCCCTCGCTCCTTGCTCTTTAAGGGGCCTGTTATACAGAATCTGAATCTATTAATTATTCTTTTCCAAACGTTGCTGTTGTTTTTTATCCTTTTATTCTATTTATCTCCTGCTGACATGATCAGATCCTGGAGGGATTAATCACTGGCAGCAGAACAATCATCCTTAAATGAATCAGGCCACCGTATTAGATATACACACAGCTTCCCTCCTAAAACACCAGCCAAGACAATCTGTGTATGTGTGTGCTTGCATGTGTGTGTGTGTGTGTCTCGTTCCCCCAGTATTATCAGCATACTCTATCAGAACCGAGCAGTGTACGGGGCTAACAAGTGGAGACAATGGCAGTGCATCCCAAAATCAAGTATGATTAGGCGTAGCGATCCAACAAGGGTAATTACTGGGGAGCTGGAGGAGGTAAGCTGGGGAGCAACATGGGGACGCCAGGGGCTTGAACGTAAATACATCGTTCGTCACGCTCCAGATTTGCATTTCCAGCAGTGAGGGCACGGAGAATCAAGGGTGAAAGATGTGGCTGGAATAATCAGCTGCTGCGCCTTGAATTAACAAGCGTTTGGAACAGAACAGAACAGGACAGAAAGGGAGTATAATGTGAGAGGGATAAATACAGCAACTGTGTTCAAGGCAGGTCTGATTTGCAGTGCAGATTTAGGATTCCCTCTGAACCGTGTCTGCCCTTTTATAGGCCTCGTTCGAAATCTGGTAATGGCCATCTTGGGGTCCCACCCGTCCTCCTGTGATCAACGGGTATGCTACTCAGCTCAGACTTAAATATAGACTCTTAGGGAGTGTATTGATCCATGTGTCCATAAACACAGGTCCTAAGGCCCAGTCAAGCTGTTCACGGCGTGTGCGCAGGCTGAGGTGTGGGAGGCGCCGTGTCCCAGAAGCACTTTATTAGCATGGTCATAAAAGTGCCACAGCAGTGAAGCAGCTAGGATCGGGTCCCTCGCCCTCACCTGTCCCCCCCCCCTCTCCCTCCCTCACGTTCAGCCGCCTGCCCTACGCCATGCTCCTTTGTTTGAGTTTGCACATGCTAGATGTGCAAAGTGGATCCCTTTGGTGGTATAATCAGCCTCCTGCTGAGCCAGCTCTTTCCTCAAGCTCCAGCTTTTTGCCCTTTAGGGCTTTAGAAGCACCCTGGCCCCTCCCCTCATGGCAGATATGTGTACCACATTTACTCCCATCCTTCTCTCCCCCCTCTCCCTTTCTTTCTCCCCCAGTCCTTGCGAGAAATATATGCATCACTCCCTTTTCATGTTGTGGCGACAGCTGCAGAGACAGAGAGAGCGACTGAATGGCGTAAATAAATGGCTCCTCAAAGGTTAGCTTTTCATATTGCTTTCGGTGACAGAGGGAATGAAGTCTTTGTTTAAGTTGATTGCGTGACCGCCTCTTTGTTGCACTTGACAGAGACTTCTCATTATGCAACTAAGGACAAGACTTGAAAAGAATCCGAACAACACTGATTCAGCCCTTGTGCTCTTTAGTTCAAAGCTGTGTCTTTTTTTCTGTTTATGAGGAGTCAGAATTACCAGGAAGAAAATTAACATATAAATACAACCAGCAGTGATTCATACTTAAGCATAGATACCCATTGACCAAGAGAAAAGAGAGGGTGTGTTGAGTTATGGTTGTGTTGGCAGTGGTTATATTGTGGGAGAAGTAGCATAATGGTGGCATTCTCAGGATTTAATTGCAAATAAAAATCAGCAACTAAGAAAATTTAGCCCCTGCAATGTGCAAGCACCACTTTCGACATCAGTGTTGCCTCTGTACCAACTCTGCAGTATCAGCAATATTCAACACATTATGAGGAGTTATCTCTGTCTCTGCTGACACACTACACCAAATGCGACAAGCCCTGTTTGTGAGTTAGGTTCGATTTGTAGACACATTACAACTGTAGGAGTTGCGCTGAGGCAGAAAGATGGATTGGCTTAATGACAAATTGTCAGCTGTTCTAGGGTGTTTGTTACATCCCATAAGCTTATGAAATGCAATTATCCCTTTCTTGATTTCTCCTTTGGCCCAAAGATCCAGGATGTGATGTCCAACCTCTCCACATTGGCTTGAATCATTACAAACCCCTCTGGATACTGCTATCATGGTCACTGACAGTAGACTTCCATTCTACCGCTCACCTGAAAATCTTGCACATGAGGCAAAGAAACTCCAGAGAATCAAGCCAAGAGAGACAGAAAAACACCCGCATTCCAGCACACACAGAAGCTGTGATCATGGCTTGGAGAAAAGACTGTTTTTGCAAAACTCCCCATTCATAATGAATAGTCAGGCACACAAAACCCCGCATTGGCACGCTCAGCCGGGCTGCTTCCGAGCGCTTGTTAAACAAACGGGCCCCACTGGCTGCCTGCACTCTGTCAGTGCGCCTGGTTGCTGGTCCCTGTGCTGAAATGCTGGCGATGCCCCCAGCCACTGGGCAAGATGCGGCGGCGGTGCCAACAGTGGTCACAGGGAGCTGCATTGTGGCCGATTATCTCTGGAAGAGAAGCCCTTTCCATACGGGAGCAGCGGGAGGAACGGGCAAGAAGAAAAGAGATGAGAAAAGGCTGCGAGGGAGAGCGAACAATGACAAACAACTCAAACCATCATAGAGGGTTATGGACACAGCAGCCTGAGGACAGTGAGGCAGCCAGCACACCGACTCACGAGACTCCAGGCTTTAGGAAGAGACCTCTGAGCGGGCGAGAGCAGCTCTGAACCCCAGTCACCCTGAAATAGGCAGCAGGTCTTTTGCCTTTGTGTCTCTTGACTCTTTTCCCTTTTTTTCCCCCGCATACTAAGCTTCTTAACAATGCAGCCAAATTTGCTTGATCTCCTAAATTCATATTTACGGCAATTGTATTCCAGGAGATAAAGAACATAAACCGAAATCCGGTTACGGTGCTAAATCCATTGTTGTGGGATAGGGAAAGGAAATGACAGATTGGAATTTCATGCCTTGGATTAATGTGTTATTCCCTGAATGATTAATGTAAAGCGTGAAATCTTGACGCTTAAGTAAAACTGATACGCTACAATTCAAAGAGACAACTTGGGAGAAAAACCAACAAACAAATAATTTAAAACCAGCTAATCAAGAAAAGTAAGAGGTTTAAAAAGTGTTAAACTTTTTCTCATTATTTCCATAGCTGTGGCCATTTGCTTGGTAAAAATAGAAAGTTTAATCTTCCCCGAAGGGAGATCTTTTTCTATAGGAGCCTATAAAAAAGCGATTAGCAGGAGAGGTTCGTCCATTTGTCTTCTCTCTTAACTGACATCAACGGCGGAGATAATGAGAGGCCTCTCCGCCGTCTCGTGGCGTAGAGTTGGAGTAGTTATATTTGTACATTCCTTTGTCTCTATAGGAAATGACTCTCTCTGCTGCACTGCCAGCTCTGTCTGTCTGCTTCCAAGAAAACTCAGCAGATCCATCCTGCCATCCCTCCATCCTTCCAGCCACCACAAGGAAATGACACAGTAGCAAAGTAGAGGGATAACACCCTCGGAAACCACAGGCCCACCAGTAACTCCTACCATTTCACTCTGTGTGGTTTCCTGTGCTGTGGAATTTGGGGGAGGTTGATTACGTTGAATATTTCCTTCTCTGACAGGATTCATAATTCAAAACAGAGTGCGTCATTTGTAATGACACAACATTAGGCCCTAATACTGAGGCGTTAAGTGTATGTGACACTGATGTCATAAAAAAGGCTTGCTCAAGAACAGTAGAAACGCTGCTGTTACTAATTTAAGGCCAACATAATGCAAATTCTACTCATAGCTTTTCCATAAACAACCGGTTTATTTGTTTGTGTTTATCTTGAGACATGATCTGTGCTAGGCTCTGAGCTATGATTAAAAGAGGTATAATTTAGTAGTGCATAGTAAATGAATGCGCACTTGTCCATGATTAAGCATGTGCTCTAAGGGCACTAACAGAACACTTTGCATCCAGTGTTTAATAGCACTATCTTTGTTAGTGACCCATATCAGTGCACTTGCTCATGACCATCTGAGTGTAGAGGCCTGCAGCGGGGCCTCCAATTGCCTTTCACTCTCTGAACTGCACCCATTGAAGCCAGTCAAAGCACTTAATACCGCCTCAGCCTCTCACAGTTATTACTCCAATGAATGCAAATAAAAGATTATTAAATCCCCCCCACCCCCCCTCACACTTTGGGATGTTCCACAAAAAAGCATATCACCATGACACAGGAATTACCGGGTGTCAGCATAGCTGCTTATCCTTGAATGCAAACAAGGGCACGTGTATCTAATCTTTCCCTTTAACCCCGTCTCTGCTGAGGCACCCTCCCGCTTCACACACTTCAAGCTCTGTTTGAGCAAGCACTCACTGGCATTACGCCTCAAACCTATGACATCCACTGACAGAGATTACAATGTCATTGTTATTCTAATGACTTTTGTTTCCCCTCCCACAGCCACCACCTCCTCAAAACACACACAGACGCGTACACACGTTCGCTCTCATGCTCCGGTACATGCTCCAACATGCACGCATACCCACATACACGATCAAAGCCATGCATATATGTATAGACAAAAACACACACACCATACACAACACACACACAGGAACAAACACACACACAGACATACATACATAATCCCCCTTCTTCCCAACCCTTATTTCCGCTGACACAACCAACAGCCACCGCCTACCTTTCCTATTAAATTGGAGGTTGAATCCTGAGGCATGATCTTCCCAGGCAGTCCCACTACCAGTAGCTATGTGGTATACGTCTCATCAGAGCTGTCTGTCATCCCGTGAAAGCAGCTTTCTATTAGGAGGCATTTCCATAAATCTAAATTGTAAAGGGGCTCGGCAAGGGGAGAGGGAATCCTCAGTGGGCGAGGAAAACAAACAGAGCCGGATGTCACCGGAGGCCACAGGATCAGATAGCTCACCTCAGCTCACACAGATTGGAACTGAATCAGGCTCTTTGATTGACACCATACACATTTTATCAAATCGGAAGGCCTTAACTATTCCTGAAGCGTGTTGCCGATGCTGCATGATCCCGTCACTTTGAAAGTCAATATTATGGTATAATGAAAGCAGCATGTTGAAGGATGCAGTTGTACAGCATGAAAGGTGAAATATCTGACTGCCGTGTTGCAACTGTTTCTAATGTTGAAAATAAATCATAAATCATATGTATATGAATTATTAAAGCTGGATATGCATCTCTAAAATTTAATGTACAGATTCTGTTGCAAATTGCATGAAACACTGTTGGGATGTCATACAGGGAATTGGTATTTAATGGGAAAACTACATGGAATGTCTCATATATATACATGTATATACACACACATCAATCCTGTGAGAATGAAACGTGAGCAGCAAAATGTATTCATTTGATCTCCTAAATGAAATTATGAATTCCAGGCAGTTTAATTATGAAGCTGATTTTAATCTTAGCATTAATGTTATAATTCAAAAAGTGCAGATTTGTAGTTGCATAATAAATTACATTCTGAAAAAAAGACTGTCACAATTTCTCAGCTCGTCTCTCATTTCTAAGGAAAATCCAATTAAAATGAAGGAGCGAGTGCGAGTGTGTGGTTTGTTACCAAGTCATTTGGTGCATGATTTGTGGCCAAATCTTATGGTGCATTTAAGACTTGGTGAAGCAGACAAATGGGCTTGGCGAATTGCAGAACTTGGCCGGTGCAGCAGGTAGCAGGTGCAAAGGACAGCCAGAGGGGCATCGGTCTGAATTAGCAGGTGACTGTGTGTCCCGTGTGGAATAGACTGGAATGAATGGCTCAGTTGGTCTGGCCTTGCTGCAATCAGATTACATAAACTCCAGGTCGTTAACGTGCTGCAGAGCTGAACATAATGAGAGAGGACTAGCTGTGTTGGGGGCAGGAAAGCCAAGAAGATACAGATGACATCAACCCAACAAATGCAGGTCAGCGCAAGACCAAGAGCTCCTCATCTCTGGGGGTGTGTATGTGTATGTGTGTGTGTGTGTGTGTGTCTGAGCGGATGTACGTATCACAGTGTGCGTCTGTTGTGCACATGTGTGTGTGTGTGTGTCAATGTATTTGCTTTCTTTATCAGGGGACTATCCCAGCGGAGGGGTTATCAGTGTGCAGCTGCACTCCCCTAAACAAAAACGGACTCTGACCCTCGGTGTGCAGTTGGCCAATCACAACGAGGCGCTGATGAACCGAACCTTCTGTCAAATAATCACGCCAAATCCCTAGCTAAGCACCACCAAACCACTCTGCAAGTGTGCTGAAATGTGTGAGATTAGGCGCTCATTCCAGCGCGTGGAGTGTGTGTGTGGAACACTGAGTAGCAGCAGACGGCCGGAGGCAGACTAATGAAGAAGAGCAAATGAAAAAAATGGCTTCCATTTCAGTGGCCACATGTACCCCCACGCGCATCCCCCCCCCCCCCCTTTTTCATCATTTGTCTCATCGGGATCAGAGACGCGCTGGAGCACGGCTCACTGGCCAAGGCAACTGACGCTAGAGGGACTGGGAACTGGAAGAGGGAGAGGGAAGAGGGAGAGGAAGAGGGGAGGGAGAGAGGGAGTGCAATAAAAGAGAGCAAGAGAGGAATCGAGACAAGGGGGCAGAAACGGTGAATGATGGCATGTGAAAGTGAGAGAGAAGGAGAAAACAAAACAAAACAGTGCCCCCAGTTTGTGTGTGTGTGTGTGTGTGTGTGTGTGTGAGAGAGAGAGAGAAAGAACGAGATGAAAGAAAGACACAGAGAGCGAGTCAGACAGAGTGAGAGAGGAGGAAGGAAGGAGAGGGAGCCATGCATTCATTACTCCAACTGGGTAACAAGCCGTTACAGCCACGGCGGCAGCCACAACTCCAGAAGCTGGCACAGTACATCCTCTATTATCTGGAGCAAATTTACACAGCCTGGCTGGCACACTCAACAGGGAGGGGGGGAGCAAAGAGGGGAAGGACGGAGGAGAAGCTGGGGCATGTAGAGGGAAGGTGGACAAAAACCTGGATAGTACATCTATCATCTTGGTCTAAATGTATACTGTCTCTACTCATTACACAATGAGATGGCCAGTGCCTGTTATTTTACTCAGTAGGCACCAAATACAGGGGGGGGGGCTTTCTGGGGAAGAAAAAAAAAAGATAGAAATCCTGTCAGTCACAGTAATCCCTTCAATTTCTCCTGCTACTGTTTCATATATGGACAGTATGATATAGCCTGGGCTAGCTCTGTAATCACACACTGGCTGAGAGGATGGGGCGACTCAACACCCAGCCACTGGAAACACAGCGGGAAACCACTCTTCCTCTGAGCCGCCCCATCTGAAACATTGTAAAAGATCACCATATATTGCTGCACCTCTTAAAGTATAGGTTAAATAGACTTACGGGAGTATATGTTGTTGTTTCGCATATGATGATATACTCACAGAGACCAGAGCTAAGATCTGGCTTTGAACAGTGACCATGGGAAACACAATGGATTACATAAACACACACACACACACGCACACAAATGCTTGCTGGGCCAGCCCCAGCTCTATCCATGCTAAAATCAATTATCTGCCAATCCAATTAACATGAGAGTAGAGTATGTGTGATCTCCATTCTCCATCGTGCTGCATCCTGGGACAGTTAGCTGGCAGGAAGGGATGGCAGAGGGACAGAAAAAAAAGTAACAAAGAGGAACTATACAATATGCAAACACACATTAAACAGCCGTTGCTCCCTTAACCCTCATGTGAATTATAGCTTTTTCTTTAGTCTATTGACAAAGGCAGCGATTGTTTTATCGTCAATGTTCTGTTGTTCACCTCAGCTATCATGAGATTTACTGACGACGCCTAGAGCTGCAGTTTAGTGTGTGTATGTATGTGTGTGTGTGTGTGTGTGTGTGTGTGTGTGCGCGTGTCTGTGTCAATGCTTTACACACAGCTAGGACAGCAGCCGACTCTCTCCGCTGGGTTAATGATGTTTACAGTTAGCCACGATCTTTCGTAGACACTGAAGATGTCCTGCAACACACCCCCGCACCCTCCAACCCCAATCCCTGCACACACACACACACACACACACACACACACACACACACACAGCAGGACTGTATAGATAGACAAACACTAGGCCTCCACACACGGCTAAGGCCTGAGGCTTCCCGCTGTCACATGGGAAGCTTGGAACTGCGGCTCATTAGAACCAGCTCTCTATGCCATCCCCAAATCAAATCTCCAACACACCAACTCATCCCCAGTGCAGGTCTAACTCCAGTCCCAGTCCCAGTCCCAGAATCTCAATCTATCTACTCCACCAGTAGCTCCAGACACACAGATGTGGCTTCCTTATCTCATATCACTGTGATGTATTGCGAGGGAAGCACTTGTGAGGAGTTAAGCCAACTAACCCCAATGACCTGCTCTTCTTTCCCCCAACTGCAGAGTGCAATATCTGTGGTATAAACATCATATCTGTGTCTGTTGCTCTGTCTGTCTTCACACTAAACTCCACCACAGGTCACTGAGAGGCTGAACATAAGTGTTTAACCTAAACCAGACAGCCTCAGTGAAACAATAACACAGATAACGCTTCATGTGAAACATCAGACAGAGAACTGTTTACATTCATGTCTATTCATGGTAGCAGCAGTAGCCAAATTTGACTTCTAAAATAGACCTGCACATTAAATTATGTTCTAAAGAGTGTGAAAGACTCCTTTCATCTGGAGAACCATCTTGACTTTTCTATAATAAAGTAACATTACCCCATGGTGTTTCATTTAATGGAGCGGTTGTGTTGTTTGTTATGAAATAATACTTTTACAGGAGGAAGAAAGCCTTCACATATTGTGTGTTAGACCTGCTGTGACCCTAGTGTAGTAGTGTCTGCCTCTCCAATACACATTACTCTGTTTGAGAACCATTAAGGCCTATTTTCCGGCCCTTTCTACTGAGGCACACATAACAGATGCATTATCACACAGTTGCAAAGGGTTCAGCCTCTCTCTCTCCCTCTCCCTCTCTCTCTCCATCTCTTTCTCTCTCTACCTCAGTCCAGTAGAGGCTCCTCTAATTTCATCAGAGGTGATAAAACACCACAAAATCAAGTCTGCGGCTAGTTACTTAGCCCAATCTCCGTCTGGATGAGAGGCAATAACAGCATGTGGCGGGGAAATTGGGCGCTTACTCACACAGAAGGATACATGCCCAGCAAGCAGAATGCACTTCTTCACTGAAAGCTCTGCTCACAGTTCAAACACACCGCAAAACAGAACAGGGGTACTCATCTTCCTCTGTGTATGCAGCAGATGTATAGTCATTTTAACAGGCAGCGTGGAGCTAAATGGGGTAGCCAAGTCTCAGTGTGCCACAGTTGTAGTTGAAATCATAGGGAGCTTATATCTTACATCCCACACAGAGCAGTACTTCAGCAGGAACTTGACTTTCAAATAAATAAGTGAAGGAAATTAGCAGGGAACTGAGAAAAAAAGTAGGCCACTGGCTACGTGTTAAAACCCCAATCAATGACCAGCATGGGGCAAAATGGGGCAAAAACTGTGTTTAACTCACAGATTCCTCTCTTTAGAATAGTATAAACTGTCAGATAATGAGCCCTTTCTGAAAAATGCTAGAAATGGACAAAGTCTGGCACGTACAGTAGAGAAAGCAAAGTTACAAAACTGCAGCCGCAGACGGCGGCTCAGAATAAAAACTTGCACTACACACATTTGTATGCAAGTCCAACGAGGACTCGCAATGAATATGAATAATAAAACAGTAGCAAGGGCTGCAGTAAGCATTAGCTCAGCCTTGCGTATGCTGGGTGTATAAGAATTCACCTGAACGACCTCTGGAGCGAGGCAGCTGCTGCCAGGCCGCGCTAGGACAGGACAGGACAGGATAGGATGGGACAGGGCTCAGTGAGCTCGCTGGCTGGCTGACTGGCTGACTTGCTGGATCAGTGCTGAAGTGCACATTCATGCCTTCCGGCCTGTTCCGTGTGAACCCCGCACAGGATGGAGCACTGGCTGGGACACGGTGGAAAATCAGCACTGGCTGGCTTCCTGTGAGCCAGGGTCCTGAGAGGAGAGCAGGCATATCACCACCGCAAGCACTTCCCCATCCACAGACTACTGTGAAGTTTTAGGGAAATTGTTACACACTTTGCAATGTGGCTCACATGATTATTTAATTACATAACTCTATTGTGATTTGCACAAGCATAAAAGAAGTTGTGTGACCAGGATCACCTATATGAAACAGTGGCATATGTTCTTTTTTGAAATAAAAAATAAATAGAAAGAAGGAACATTTTGAAAATTCAGCAAAATCTTTAAAAACTATAAAAAGGCAGATGTTCACAACAGTGACGTATAGCATGTGTGCCTCCAGTACAGGCAGGCACAGCATACATGTGGAGCACATTCATTACACATGTGGCACAACTGCTCCCCACCTGCTTACAGTGGGGTTGGTGAGACGTGGAGAGGTGGGAGGTGGAAGGAAGGAATGTCATGGTGACCTAGAAGGCCTGTGATGAAAAATAGTGTGTCGGCAGAGCAATAGCAAAGCCCTGCATTATTCACTTTAGCTGTGAAGGTTGAGTGTAATACGCAAGAGATGGAGGCAGGGCTTGTTTGAGCATTATCATCCACCGCTGAGATGAAGCATGGAGAATAGAGAAGGAACAGAAGAGGAGAAGAGGTCCATTCCTCATAGGCTCACAGGAGGAAAGAGAGAAATGGCCCTGTGGACTTCTCAGGGTATCATTTTCTGGCCTTTTACAGCCAGACCATATTGAAAAAGCCTTAGACACCACAGGCTATTACAAGCCTGGTGTGCTTCTTTTCACTTTCTCACTCCCACCTCTCTTCACCCTTTCCTCTAGTCATTATACCTGCTGCAACTCCGGGCTGAGGCTCTGACCCTTTTGGTGAACCAGGGAAAGTCAAGCAGCCTTAGAAGAGATAGAGGTGGCTGAGGCGACCGTGGAGAAGCAGATGGGTAGGACGCTTATACAAGACTCCTGGCTGTCAGAGCCGCTCTGAGTCTGTCAGAGGGGGACTGAATGAAGAGCTACTACTACATCCACTACACCAGTGCACCTGGGAACAACAGCTCCACGCTCATTTCCACAGACCAGAGGCCCCAGGGTCTTTCCCCGGCACTGCTGAAGATGTAACAGGGAGATAGGCAGGCCATCCATATTCTTTAGACAGAGACTGGGGAGCATCTTTTATATGTGGCCACTGAGCTTCATACAGCTGTCCGTCAGTATTTTTCTTGTACTACATCTTGATACAGTCACCCAGCGGAGAGGCTTGGATCTGTGGAATGCATGTCATTGATGTAATCACACACACTGGCATGCGCATAAGTACGTCTTAAGGGAAAAAAAAAAACATTGAAATTCAGAGCAGGGCTTGTCTAAATCCAGCTCAAGTGTGAACTGCATAGTAATTCCGCTTTGACTGCAGATCATGTAAAATGTTGGGTACGAGAAATAGTAGGGGCTTTAGGACCCTGTCTGACACCGAGTAAATAAATGGCAGCCTATGAGGCTTTAAGTGTATCAGCACTCCTCTCCAGTGGAGTACTCTGCATTCCCTTAGTCACCAGACCACATTCACAAGCACAGCTTCGCTCTCCCTCCGATCGCTGAATGCAGCAGTTGCTTTCTGAGCATTAGGTTTGATCAAAGACTAATCTGTGCTCGTAAGATGATTAAAATTAGCATCTGTTTCATTGTTAAGGAAGTGAGGGAGGCTGGGACCAGATCCCACAGAGAGAGAGAGAGACAGAGAGAGAGAGAGAGGAAGAGAGAGAGACAGAAAGGAAGGTGAGAGAAAGAGCAATAAAGAGAGTAGAGAGGGAAAGCGCAATATCAAGAGGAAAAAAGACAGCAATAAAGAAAGTGAACAGAGAGAGCAATAAAGAGTGAAAATAAATCAAAGGAAAGAGCGTTGCATGCCTGGTCAGTATGACCACGCCAAACCCAGGCGGTCTGAATTCCACTGCGGCAGCTTTTACCTCGCATTAACTTTCTCCTAAGGCTCAGACCGCACACATGGATGATGAAGCAGAGGATGGGACGCTGTGGCTTGACTGCTCTAAAAGCCATCATACCAGGGCATGGGCTTAGTGAGGCAGCAAAATGAGGCTTCAGCAAGCAAACCAGCCCCTCTCCATCCAATTGAGAGATGTAACAGAAGCCCCTCGATGATAAGTATGCTGTGGTAGAGGATATGATGAAATTAATGCCCACGTTAGAGTCAGCATAAACACAGCAGCAAGCAGCCTGAGTATTTCCTCCTATCGCCACATTCAATCATTTGTTAGTTACTGGGGGGGCAAAACATGTGGTAGGGTACTTGGCAGTCACTCTTTGAGCCAAACAAAACAGGCCTGCTGTTCCCTTAAACTGAATCAGCAGTAGGCAAAACATATAATCATGCTCCAGCAAAAAATTGCAATAACAGGAAAGAGAGAAACGATAAAAATCGACTATTTGTTACCCTCGAGAAAATGTAAGGAAGGGGGAAAAAAGCTCCATTCAGCATTTCATCAGTAACACAAATAGGAGCAGCTGGGGCAGACTAACATGCTGAAGTGGGCTAATTAGGGCACTTGGTGGTTGGTTCACCGCTGTCTCAGTCTGGCTGAGACCGACTAGGAGTCAATGAAAAACAGTCAGGAGGAAAGCGTTTTCCCATTAGTCTGGAGTATTTCTGCATATCACTACTGCTCTTAACAAGGGTCACTTCCACACACACCTCCATAATCTCCACTGCGGTGCCCCTTCGCTGAGCACGCTGAAGCAGGGCAAGTTAGCCAGCTGTTCAAGCTACCAAACCCAAGCCCTCTCTTTCCTTTCACCAACCCCGTCAAAACGGTGACACTTAACTACACCTGTCCCTGGCTGGCACACAGCGTCCTTGATTTCTACATCTGCGAGAGCAGGCCCGCCCCCCTCTTCCCTCCCTCCCTTCCACATGCAGCTTCCTCTCCTCTTCCCGTCTGACTCAATGTCACAAGGAACAATCAGAAACCTCCCTGTTTCCTCCTCTGCGTTTTGTTCCATAAGCTGGGAATGCTGGATATCAGCATGTTACAGCCAGCCCACTGAGTGCCACTTTGAGTGATCCCAGCCTTGACCAGTCATGAGGTCAATGCATGGGTCAGTGAGAGTAGTATGCCATTATTTTCCTTACAGTCATACTCTGTGGTTGTGTGGTCGCAGGTTGGTCATCATTGCACCCTCATGGAAATAGGCATCCAGTACCACATGTCGTTTCTTCATCATTATCTCAATCAGAAAAGAGAAAAGCAGAGTCTCTCAACTCAAGGATTAATGTCATCTCATTGAGGTAAATCATGAATGATAGTCACCTTCCTTGTATGCTAAGCTCGCAGATAAAAACTCTCAATGTCACTCAGTTTCCGTTATATTAGGTCATAAATTTACTATTGCACTTTAGATGGTGCAGTTACACTGTAGCTAATTCCACTCAATTTCCCTTTCCTTGTGAAGGCCATTTATTATACTTCCCATAGTTACAAGCAGCTCAGATATCACACTGGCTTAGAAACACACTCCTTCTATAGCTCTGGTATTGTTTTTAAGAGGAGGAATGGCACTAAAGCAATGTAACAATGACTCGCATAGTAAAATCAGTTGGCCCAGTCTGTCTGTCAGTCTGTCAGTCTGTCTATCAGTCTGTCTCCAGCTGTTTTCTGATTGGTTGCGTCAAACAGTAGTGTACAAAGAGAGGTGGGGTTTGTTTACCTTGACGCAGTGCTACATGTACAGCGCCTCAGGGATCCAGGCAGCCAGACACACTGCATTTCAGCTTCTCAAAACTTAAGCCATTGAAGCTGCCAATGCTTTGTATGACACAACCCACCAGCACTGTAGCCATAGCAAAACAAACAAAGGCAAGGTGTCCTTTATCAGGCTTGTCAATGTCTGCATGCAAGGCAGCGCATCTGTGAATGGAGGGGGATTTACCATGTGGTAAGAAGGTGTGTGTGTGTGTGTAGGTGTGTATGTGTGTGTACATCCACATGAGTATTTGCTTATGTGTTCTTTGGACCTATTCAACAGTGACGTGTTGCCCAACAGCCTCTCCCCGCTTTAACCGTTTTAAGCCTAAATTCTCTTTGTTGTCTGAGGATGCATGCCGGAACGCTACGGCGGCTTACAGTGCCAAACGGCAGGTGAATGTGAAATTGTGCTGACATTTTCCCGCATCTAAGCCACATGCCAGTCCCCTCTGGCATCCCTCCACCCAGCTCACTCTCACTCGTTCTCACTTCCCCCACCCTCCCAAGTAAACAAGAGAGAACAGAGAGAGGAAGCAGAAGGAGAGGGAGGAGGGTGGAGGTGGGGGCGACCACGCTCTAAACTGTTAATTGTCAGCTTTGAAAAGACAGAGAACAAACCATGTACAGTCCACACAAAGAAACACCAGAATAAATGCTTAATTCTATTAATCAACAACCCTGTTTGGCACATTTTCCTTAACAATCCCACCTCTTCAGTCATACATACACAGTAGATATGTGTGAATGAGATAATTCATGAAGGAACTTGAAACCCTGCAGAAGCAAAATGTTCATATTCCATATTATGTTCACAAATAATACTACCTGAAACATTGTGCATGCTTTGTAATGGAATGCAAATTCACCTCACCTATTCACCCCTGTCAGGTTGAACATGTTCTCCGCAAAATATGGGGGAGGCTTGCGGCAGCAGAGGCAATGAGGCTTGTGCAAAGCACTAAACAGTAAACATTGTAGCTACAAGCTTTGAAATGTCTTCTGCAATGAGAAAAATCTTCTTAATTCCTGGCTTTACGCTTGTTCTCCCTGTAAGATGAATGAGGAAATAAAGGTATGCCTGGTAATACCAAGGCTGTAGTGGCAGTATCATATCAAAAATCCTATGAACCTGCAGTACTTTCTATGTGGATCAGCCATTTAATGGCATTAGCTCCTACTTCAAGTCCCTAACTGTTGCAGATTAACACATGAGAGGATGTTCATTCACTGCTTTCAAGTACAAACCTGCCCAGTCCTCTCCCTCTCTCCCCTGCTTTCCCTCTCCTCTGTCTCCCTTAGGCAGGCAAATGTTTCAGAGCAGTCATATTTAATCAACATCTTGGACAACACAGGGATTTCAAGTCCTCCAACGCAAAAGGCTTAGTTGTCACACTCAGGATAATTGTCTTAGATACCCAGATTCACCAGTCATTCTCCTTAAACACTACAGAAAAGACAATGTTTCTGACCTACATTGCCGTCAATCTGTGAATCATACAAGATGTAGCGATTTTTGATTATTTATTTTGCATGGTGTAATATCAGATCATGTCACTTATGTTTATAATTTTCTTTGCGTCAAATGCAGGCTACATGGAGTTGCTGCTGTCATGTTTCACATTTCATTGGTTATGACAGAGGCAGAGTAATGTCTCTGTCTGGGAGAGCTCCCGCTGTTTCACTGAGTACATGCAGTGTTTCCCTTTGATAGCAAAGGGCACTAGGAAGTAAGAGTAGTGAAACAACAACATCTAACTTCCCCACTGATAGATTTATCTTGATAGTGTTTGGCAAGGCAGGAACAAATATCAGCCATTTGCAAGGCACACTGTTACTGTAGCTTGATTTAGTTTGCCGGTATGTATAATTCACAATGGCCATTTTCTTGATATCATTTGATAAGACAGGCTGTCTGAAATGCACTGAGGGGAAAACAGGATTCAGTGTTTCTCAACATTACACAAAGCCCTGTGCTTATGGCGAAGTCTAAAGCTGTGCCCTTCAGGTCAGGCTGAGGTCAAAAACAACAACAGAAGCAACTACAGCCGTCAAGTGTTATTAGTAGTTTTGCCTTGAGCATGGTGATACTTTTGGAGAAGTTAGAAAAGCTACTGCACACCCTCAGCCTAGACTTGGTGTGGGCTTTACGACAAGCTGTCTCCTTTAACAACTACCTTTCATCCCTGTTCTCCCACTGTCTTTAGTGTGTGGGTTAGAGTCATGTATTCATGCATAAACATAACTGTTATCCCTGGGGAGAGTTCATTTCCCTTGGCCTGGACACTATAAGCTGCCTTGGGCCAAAGTAAAGAGTCTGGAGTTGCAGGACTGGAGAGAGTAGCTCCAGACCAACTCTTTTCATAAGAGCGACATCCAACTACCTTTACAAAGTGGTACATGACTTAGTGTTCGTGTTCTAAGAAATGGACTTTCCATGTTTTTAAACTAGCATGTCCAATTGCACTAGGATTGTGTGATTGTTTGCCCCAAAGCAGACTTTATGCTCCAATCGACATTGCGGGGAATCAGACGCCATGATGGGCCAGATTCTCAGTTTTGAAGTCGTGGCAATTTCGGGGTCTTTCATCATCAATTTAGCACAATTTACTTTGGTCTACAACAGTGGAAAGTGTTTATCAAGAGGATGTGTGTGTGTGTGTGTGTGTGTGTGTGTGTGTGTGTGTGTGTGTGTGTGTGTGTGTGTGTGTGTGTGTGTGTGTTAGAGAGAGAACAAGAGACAGGGAGGAGGATTTTTCCAGACAGGGCTTTCTGTTTGCTATCTCACTCAGGAATGAATTTGGGAGGCCTTATTTCCTCTTCTCTTCTCAGCTGAGGGCTGAGGATGTGTTACGGCTTCGGCCTCACACTGTGCAAGAGGAGCTATCCACCCAGATAAGGCCATGGCTGACTAGAGAATAGTAACAATGCAGAGAGCAGAGGTGCAGGTGGCTACATGTCACTGAGCCCTTGAGTACAACAGGACCAGGCAAGGGACCCTGAGTGGAGCGTTGTCTAAAAAGCCATAGCACAAAAAAATCAAGGCAGCTGCACATACTCCTCAAAAAATAGAATAGAGAGAATGCAAATACAGTGACCTGCTAGATTGTACATTTCTGGGGCAAATACTAAAGTGTGAGTCAATCTCATAGGAAAATTACACACACTGCTTTTGAAATGTCTGTAAGAGAGCTAATGGCAGTAATAGCAGCCTTTGAGTTGAAAATGGTCCTAGTTGTAATTGGGCCGCAGTGTATGTAGTGGAGGGACAAAGCTGCTGTTGGCCCGGCTCCCCTACGGCACATGAGCAGACTAGACAAGTAATGTCTGCACCCCTTGTTGCAGTAACCATGGTGACAATGGCAGGCAGGGGCATCCTCATCACCAGGGGGCAGTGTGGGCAGCACAGCATGCAACACATTGGTATTGCCCTTGCTGCCCACCCTGGTGCCTCACCACCCATACACACACACACACACACACACACACACACACACACACACAGAAAAGACAGGCACCACACACTCAAACAAAAGACACATGTGCCACACACTCAAACAGAAATAAATTAAAATGGACACACACAGACACACAACCTCGCACAAAATACAAACACACACTGTCATCTGCTGCTGACAGCTGCCCCTTGGCGACTGAACCAAGCCCCCTCCCACTCTGCCTCTCTCGCCTGCTCTCTTTTGTTGCTCACTTATTGTCAACTTCCCACCAAACAAAAACGCGCATCCTCCCATGACACCGGCTAATTGATTATTGATGGTGCCAGGCTAAACTGACTTATATTCAAACGGGTGTGAAAAGACAAAATGGTACAGAGACAATGCATTCAATGCCTTTCATGAAAATGAAATAAGTCAAGGCATTTGTATGTAAAGCTCCAGGTCTTTCTTCGCCTCTCTTTTTTGTTGTTGTTGCTTTGATTAGCTGTTCAGGCCGCGCTGTGCCGCCTTGGGAGCAGTCTGAGGGCTATGGCGACCGAGGAGACGCAGTCGAAGTGGTGCGTTCTGGAAACAAGCAACTGTACCAATTCACAATGTTTGGGAAATCATAACAGCCCTCGTGGCTTGCTGGGGTGACAGGCTGACTTCCAACCAGTGTGAAGATCACTGACAAACAAACAAACAGTCAGACTTGTTATTCTGCGGGTCCCTGTGCCAGGATTGCTGCCCTTATCGCTGGCATCGCGTAATTTTGTTACACGTGGTAAAATATAGCATGGCTTGTGACAGCAGGGATCAGATAAAGAGTGAGAGTGCCTGGGCAGGGGAATGTGGAGATGGGGCTGAATGCCTAAGCAGGCTGTTGTGTGAGGGAGAGAGACTGATGATTGTGGCAGGCAGATTGAGGCACTAAAGAATGGCAGAGGCGAGGGATCCTGTCCCATGGAAATGTGTCATGAAGGCAGTTCCATTAACATCTTAATAAAGGCTTCCCAGGCCCTGGAGAGCCCTCGTGAGTAGACTGCCTTCTCCACTCGCACAGGGGCCCAAAGCCGCTCTCGCAGCATGTCAACAAGAGGACATTTAAGTTCTGCCAGTATTGCATTGTGAAGGTGTTAGGCTTCCCAAAGGACTAGTCTAAATGCATACCCGCTAACATGCTCCACTAAATTCCTTTATTCCCCCCTTTCTCTCTACTTTCATTTACTGTCCATTTCTCCATCTGTTGGATTCAGTGGTCGGACAAAAGGCTTTGTTTCAGCAAGCTGGCAAGCCTTCGGGAGAGCAGAGGGCACACTGGGGTTCATTGCTAGCTCGCTGCCATCAATAGAGAGGGCAGGCTTGGTTAGGATCTGGACTGGCCACGGTTCTGCCTGGCAGAGGGACGACTGTTAACCGTTCCCTCTGACGAGAGACTGGCTGGAGCCTGTCTCACACACAGCTCTCTCCTTGCAAAGACAGCCAGCATCCTGACAAAGATGGGGAAACAAACTCTCTCAACAGGCCTATCACTGGAACCCCCCCCCCCCCCCCCCCCAGCATGGTAGAGCCCACCACAGCAGCAGCAGAGGGCTTTTGTTTTTACAGTATTTCTACAGCGTTAACAAAGGTACATTTAGAGTCTCCCTGTGTATCGTGAAAAATGAAATGCAGAGGAGTGGCATTGATTTTTGCACTCTGTGGTATGTGTTGCTCATACCGGGCAAGCTGCTACTTAACAATGTAGTGGCCTGTAGCCATCAATTCAAAATGGTTTCAACGATTCAGTAAGTCACTGAAGGCTACCCGCACGACTACTCAAGATGATGAAAATGGCAACAGCGGGCATGACTAGGCCATTAAATGTAGCCCTATGGTGTTTTTCAAACATCTGCTATTGTCTGTGAATTATCAAAGAGTAACGCTGTATCATAAGATGTATGATATCCATATGTTTATAATAACAAGAGACCATCTTGATAAGAGGATATGCATAGCTTCATCTTTCCATTTACTCTATGGCACAAAGCAGATGGACAGGTTGAGTATAGGGATGCATCAATACAACATTTTAACCAGTCTATTCCAATATAAGCTTAGAGCACTAGCTTAGGATTTTTGGACAACATGATTGAACAATCGTCTATTTCTCCATCTCTTCATCTAACATTATTCTATTCTTACTCTCTGTTGATATTGGATTGTAGTTTGGGGGAAATTCTCCAATACCAATACCCTGTGTTAGCCTGGTATCTGCCTGATATCTGATAACAGTATTGGGATCACCTTCCACCAAACACAGAGAGATAGACTTCTCAATTCCTGCACTCCTGAAGCAACACATCAGAGCACTGCCTCTACAACCAACAACAGTTTAAACTAGCATTTGCCAGGATAATCATCGCCTAGAGAGACCATCTCTATTGCTGAATATGGGGCTTTAGAGGAGCATCAGAGACAGGTAATAAAATCCTGTTGTTTACAATTATTATCTAGAGGAGAGACGGCAAACAGAGAAGATCTATATGGAGCAGCCTGCTGGGTGGAGAGAAGGGGACGAGACGGTTGTGATCTTCTGCTTTCCACTGGAGTGAGACCATTTTCAGACTAAATGTTCTCCCTGGCTGCACTCCACTTGATCAATGTCACGACTGATTCAGATCTCCCCTATGTCAGTCCTCACATGAATACACACGCACACGCTCGCCATACACGCGGACCCCCGAACACATTGGCACATACATGCACATAACAAGGCTGAGTGAGCGGAGCGTGTGTGTGGGTCAAGGAGATTGAGATCTCTGTTGTGACAGCTGGACAGTTGAGAGGTTCAGATAAACAGCCCACAGTGAGGGAAGACGGGAGGCCAATTGCATTAAAACAAACACTCGCTCACTATTTGTACACCCCGGCAGATAGGAAAGGGAGGGCCTATATCTGTGGGAGAATGAGTCAGTGAACTCACAAAAGCGGCATTATCTGTGTGTGTTCGTGTGTTTGCGTGCGTGTGTGTGTGTGTGTGACAACAAGAAAGAGGGAGACAGTTGGGATGAGACAGAGGGTGTGTGTGTGTGTGTATGTGGAAATGGGGGTTAGCTGTGAGGGGGTGGGGGGCCTTCCTACAGAATACACAGCCGCCGAGCGCATTTGCACTATTCACTCATTAAGAAATAGGTCAAGGATTCCGCCTGCATGCGTAGCGACTTGTCAAAATCTCTCAAGCCAACAGTGGTGAGTCTGGCTGCCTCAAGGGGAGAATCCAGAGAGGGGCGAGCAGTGTGCGCTGTGTGCAGGCTGGTGGTGGTGACACAGCAAATGCAAAAACACTAGCAAGTCATACAGTTCAAAAAGTAGTTAGTAAAAGCCCATGAGGTTGTAGAGCTGCAGTAGTGGAAGGCACTGGATGGAGAGAGGCTGCGGCAGCGTGCTCCGATTGCTCCCCCCCCGATAATTAACTCGGCTCGTTGCTCAGAAGGAGTCTTCATCGACAGAGGACGCTCTTGAGCCATGTGCACCAGTCAGCAGACTTTCTCGCGGATACTGATGGATGCTGATGGCGGGAGTGGTAGCGGTGCTGGTGGGCGGTCTGGGACAGAAGGTTATGACGCTTCAGAGGCTCTGCAAGCAACCTACAGCGCACATTAATCTGAGCACATAACCGATACCGCTTAAAACAAAGCTAGATTTCACAGTCACATTGCTCTGTATTAAAGCTGCAGTGCCGCTGTTCAACCCAATGAAATACCCAGAACCCAGGCATCCCAAGACTCTAGATGGAATGTTTGGAGGGAATCCAATGTGATAAATCCGTTGCCTTCCTGACTAAAATAAAGCTGCTGAGAGTTACATCGGACAAGAGTGAAAACACCACTATTAAGAACATACCACCTCCTGAATATTACCCTTCTGGAAATACAGTGGTTCTTAATGGACATATGCAAATCAGTCCAGTAAGAGGAGGACTCCGTGTAGAATACCTTACTGACCTCATCGCATCAGCGTAAATCCAATCAAAATATTGCAGCCCCCTGCAGGGAGCTGAAGTGGATAGGCGATGGCAGAGAAACATCAACCATTAGACCACAAAGCTCGATGTAAGTTTGTCCAGTGGAGGCAATTTCTCTCCAGCTTTGTGAGGTTAACCTTATTGATTGAACGAGTGTGTGATGTTGTGGTTCTCGAATGGCTTGCTTGGACTGCCTGTCTTCAAAGGCATAACTTGAAAGTGCTACATTGAGCAGGATTCTTAACGTCTTTGCTCATATCCTCCATTATTTAAGAGAAGTTAGCTGTGACTGAATAAATTGAAACGATCAACAACACTTTTGGAAATATTTTTAACAGCCATTCTACTGTATGATCTTGTCTTCAAAGGTGTGCAGCAATAAAGACTTGAGTCATATAAAGGTTAAGGAAATAATTGAAAAGAATTGTGGGCACATAAATAACGTAAATACATTTAAGCCAAAGCAGAACTAATATAATTGTCTAATAATAGTCTTATAACAGGCTCTGAGTGGCCAACTGGTCAGAAGAAGTGATTGCACTGCAGTAGTTCCACACTATCAGTGAATGCTTTTTCCATTAGATTGGAGTTAATTAGATGAATATAATCAGCATGGGATAATCAAACCAAGGCTGAGTGCTGGTTTGTTCTTCCAAAGGCAGCAATTTCCACCCTGGTGGCTGCTTTGGGGGTCAAACTGCTGTTTCACTTTGAGATGGATATTAAAATAATGATGTGAGTGGGTCACGCTTCAGATACACAAAAACCTGATTTCACCAAGAAGGAACGGGTTTTGATTGCACGGTCAGAGGGATTAATATGCTCCCCGTCAGCCGTGGCAGATGTAAGTCATTTTCATGCAAATGTAAGGCAATTTTCTACTTAAGACAACATTTATTTTCTTTAGAGTCATTGTCATGGGTGCTTGCCGGGGCGCTGGCAGTGTGACGGAGAATGAAGATTTGTGGGTGCATCTGCTGAGCTGGACAGATGAGGTCTAGAGAAGATCTGGAATCCTAAATTGATGCCAGTTGGCAACAATGCATCAGATAGTTGTTTTCAGACACACACAAAAAATGGGTTCTTGATTTTAACACTTGAAATGAGAATAAATTCAAGGGAAATTTATGCAATTTAGAAAGATGTGAAATAGATAAGAGACCTTGTGTAACCCTGCTACACAATGCACTCTTTTTTTTCTAAATGTAAAAGTTAAGAATCAAGTCAATTCAGTCCTATAAACAATGACTTCTATAGGCTCAAGGTTCACTTGTTGCAGTGACACACAAGCCTAGGTCTTTAACCTACAAACAGTTGGCATAATCATCTAAAGCCATGTTTGTTGTAGGCTACATTTTGTGGACTATGCACTGTGTAGAAGAGCATGTCTTTGTAATTTTGAGCTCACAGTCAAGGTCAACAGAGCAAAATCATTAGGCTGTTTAGCGCTGTGATGATTGCAAACACTGGGAAATAATTTGAGATGAGACTCTAAAAATAACTCTGCCGGCGAGTAACTGAATTAAATGCTGTAGAACAAGATCTTACTAACACAAACCAGAGGCACACCATCAGCAAGAACAATGCGAACTGGAAATATCCTCTATCTGGAATAGGTTGCAGCTCAATGATAGTGCTCACTGACGTATTTGGAGATAGCTAAATTATAATGAATGGGAAGAGAGCATAGAATATAGTAATGCCAAGGATCCAGAGCAACACCTGTATGGAAAGGTGCAGAACACAGTTCCATTCAATTATTTTACGCATAAATCCAAACAATGCTGCTGTGGTAAACCATATCGTTTGTAATTGCACCACATCCTTCATTTATGCGACACAGTGTAAGCTGTAAGGCTACAATGAAATAGTAAAACAGGCTGCTACCTTGTCAGAGCCTGCAGCCTAATGAAAAATGTCCCTCCATCCAGTTGTCTCTCCGCAGTGAACGAAAATTAGCCCTTAACGGACCAGTGTGAATGTTTTTTGTTACAGCAGTCATGAAGCCTGGAGTTCAAACAAATAATTTGCAGAGTGTAAAATGCATTTAAACGAGCGCGTTGATCGTCACTCACCTCTTCATTTCAACTGGATTTCTTGGTTATCCTGTTCCCTCCAGCGCGGCTGTCTTCTGTGTTTTAACTGATGCGCTACACTCACATCCACAGCAAAAAAAAAAAATGTTTCCAAGTGCGCTATCTGGAGAAAGTCTGGCTCTTCAGAGATGCTTCAACAATTTTACATTTAGTACTCCTTGCAATTCCTACAACATTTCTGATAGCCTACGCAAATGCGGCGGCAGCGGTCTCATTCACCCAACTAAAACCTTCATTACCACAATGACAATAATTGATCTACGCTGGAAATTCAGCGCGTGAACTTCGCAGAGCCTACCTTATGAACTGCCCTCCTCTCTCCTAATGTTCAGTTACAAGAGCGTGTCAATGATATAGCACATTCCTTCAGTTCGGGATACAACGTCCTCTAGGCTACAGTCTGAACACGGGCTACACAAGCTGTGGTCAGGCTTGCCATCGTCCGACGTTGTAATTTCGCAGCGTTGGTTCAGACCCGCAGTCTGGCTTTCTCACACGGCTCTGCCGGACTGACATGGATTAGTGGCTCCATCAGTGTACAGTAGTGTGTGTATAGGCTGCCAGTGGCACACTGCGCGTTTAAACCCAGCCCCCTCCACACTCATTATGGTGTTAACCGTTTCGGCCCAAACACAGGAAAATGTTAATAATTAATGAATAAAAATAAAAGAAAAAATGGCATACTTTAGCAAAACAGTAGGCCTATATTGTATAAAAATCGGATTTATTTTAACCAATAAGCATTTTGTTCAGCTATAGCTACAGCAATCTGCAATGCACCATCCGTAAGAAAAACTATAGCCTAGTATTCATATAAAAATAAGCCACCATGAATGCGATTTTAGTTTTTGTCAAAAAGTAATGATTAGTCAGAACTTCCTTACACTATATTTTACAGTTCACAACTACACTGTAGTAAGCAACCATTTCATACAGAACTCGAATTTCTAAATCATTTCTTTGTAAGTCTTAATACTAGGCTACTAGATGGATTATACATTTATATAATTGATAGCGCATCACAGCAATAACCAGAAGGAATCTTTCTTACCCATCACAGGGTTTTGTCTGCTCAGTACACAGTGTGACCAGTAAATGAAAGTCTCCCATCAACTCTGTTAGAATACTGCCATCTATAGACCAAACTCTGAAGCTTCTCTCTCTCTCTCTCTCTCTCTCTCTCTCTCTCTCTCTCTCTCTCTCTCTCTCTCTCTCTCTCTTCTCTTTTTTCTTGCTGGCTTACAATCAAATTGCACCATGGGACTATCGTCATAGGGTAAGGTAATCCTCCCCTGAGTTCCAGCTATTGCACCATTCACCAGAGAAGTTCAGTGGCTGAAGAATGCACATTTTCCTGCTTTGGAGGTAACGATTAAATAAACTTTTGACTCTCCAAAA
Source organism: Centroberyx gerrardi (assembly GCF_048128805.1). NCBI lineage: Eukaryota > Metazoa > Chordata > Actinopteri > Beryciformes > Berycidae > Centroberyx > Centroberyx gerrardi. Next base: position 20,306,393 of record NC_136010.1, on the reverse strand, counting down.
TCCTTTTAGTTTCTCCTAAAGTCCCTTTTAGAATGACACCAGTGAAGTGATCCCATGCAGCTCAGGGTCAGGGGTTTGATTCAGGGACGAGTAATATTATACAGTATATGTATGCTCTGCTTGCTCTAAGGCACTTTTGATGAAAGCAGCATGAAATGGTATATAAAATCGACAATGCATACTTCAACACATAAATGCGCTAAATCTATTTTTGGTCTCTTACATTCAAATCTCTTTTAAGATTCATATTTTACCACTTGAGCTGCAGACCCCATTAAGTTGTATTTCATTTCAGTGTATTTGTTCTTTTTAGTCACTGGGAGGGTGCACAACAAGTATTTGCCTTTCAAATTCAAGTTATTATCTGCATATCAGTTGTCCTTTGTACCTTGTATTCTTATCCACTTTTATTCATACTGAGCAAATCTAGGCAACTTTCATCATTCATCTCTAATCTCTGCTGCCAAGCGGTGACTTTCGCCTTTCTTCATATTAATGAGATCATCATCTTGATCAAGTTGTTGATCAAAATATTTTTTTTTGTGCTATACTAATGGAATGAAAGTGAAATATTTCCAAAACCCACCAACACCAACCCCCTATCCTCTTGCATCTGTGCCCTTAGTCAGTTATGACAAAAAGTAGGCTATCCACATTCTCCGATGCATCAATAATGCAGAGTGGGGAAAAGGGAGCCAGTGTCTGCCATCAAAAGTATTGCAAAACTGCCAGGGGGAAGCAGATGTGGAACAACTAGTGTGTAAGTATACTAAAAGCACAGCGCCCACTTAAAGACAGGGTCAATAGCTGGAGGGCGTCCATATTGGAATTCCACTGCACTACCTCTCAAATGGATCTTAGTCAACCCCTGGCGGCAGGGGTAATCAAATACAGACTTTTCAAATCCATTACTCACAGTCCTGTTTGGAACAAGCAGTGATTTGTTTGATTGGTACATAACTCAATTCATATTGAGAGAACGGGGCGCCGAGGACTGTCTATGAGAGGTTTTTGCCAGTTTTGTGTGGAGTGAAACGATAGATAAACCACTTTTGTAAGGTGAAGCTTGGTTATTATACACAACTCTATCAATCATGTTTCACTTCAGGACACAAATTGAGTGACTGAGGCTGGTTGCAGCTTCTGTGACATTGAAAAAGAGAAAAGAGAAAAACAAGAGAGAAAAATTTGTAACAGTAGATTTTCTAACATTTTTTTTTACATGGCCAAATGAGGAGAATTTCAAGGACCTTTGCTCTTTAGCTGAAATAACATAATTGCGTGCTGAGGAGAAACAAAATTCCTCAAAGTTGTCTCTCAGGAGGTTAACAGGACAACTGGTGCGATATGATGAGCATCAGCAGCTACTTTGAATGGTGAATAAATCGCTGACAACTCTTGGACCTGGTTGGATTTGTGAGCTGCAGTTAGCCATCGAATGAGATTGATGATGGATTATGACATTATATTAACCACACAACTCCCTTACATTTGGTTTTGTCATGTATTGACTCTCATAAAAAGCGTGTTATAATGAATGAGCACCATGTGATAGGCAGATGAATGCCTTCTTTACCCTTGGCGTCAGACAGCTCAGATCAGCAGGGGAATGTTCACATTGCCGTGCCTCTGTATCACACTCCTCAACCCTCATGTGTCTTCACTCCCTCAAGCAGCTTAATGCAATGCAAAGATGCAGCGGATGCTAATCGATGGGCCCATAACTCACAGGCGCACTTCTTGTCACAGGCTTTCATTAAACCCCTGGGTCTCTGCCACAGCGGAAGGCTGTGTAAAGATGGTCCAAGTTCACGGTGGCATAACTCAGCCGCTCTCAGCTCTGCCACGTGTCCGTGTGGAGGTGGATGTGAAAACAAAGCCGACAAGTCATCAGTCATCAGGGTGTTGTCAGACAGGCGAGCACTCGGTCGCTTTACATGGTAGTTTGCATGTGGAACCTGGAGTCAAGGCCTACAGCGGGTGAGGAGTTTAACTGTTGGGATTATGGATGTGTGACGTGCCGCACCTACTGTTTATCTCTGGATGGAGGCTGCGGTTGGCGGGGGTTGGGTACGTGTGAAGGGCTGGGTTGATGCTGGAAGGCAAGTGTGAAGGGAGATAGAGGGGGAATACATGGCAAAGCACAAAGCTGATTTGTTGGGTGATCAGTTCAGTGAACAAATCAAACACTGGTCAGGTGGAGGGGCTGGGGGAGCGCTGGGAAGGAGACTCCCAACAGTAATGCGGAGAGATGGCTGGCTGCAAGGCTGCCACTCAACCGTTTGCTGATCAAAGTGCTCACACGCTGCGATTTCATACTAAGTTGGAAGGTTTCAAAGAGGCTTCTTGAGATGCCTTTAATTTTTCCTCCCTCCAGCCATATTTGAAGATATCACGAGGGAATGTGGCAACCTGTCGACTCCAGTGGAATTCCATTCCCCCTCTCCTCTGACCCATGTAGGCAATCAGCCTGACTGGAGAGAAAAAAATATCAGGAAACAATTATATAAAAAATGAGCTGTCAATCTTACGCATATGATGCCTTAGCGAGCAATTATTTCTGTTCCAAGGTTAAAAGATGGATACCATCCATACATCATCTATTACTAAAGCGATCCTTTCTAACTTTAATTTTTTCACATTAGACACTTTCTTACCATCTTTATTGAAGTGGCTTGATATTAGTGTCAAATGCAACTGTTCAAGATAAAAAAAAAAAAAGGCAATGTAACAGATAGATGTCCACTAGTCAAAAGTTTGGATACACCACATATTTCTATATTTTTACTATTTTCCACATTTTAGATTAATAGTCAAGACATCAAAACTATGAAATAACACAAATGGAATTATGCAGCGACCAAAAGAATGTTAAACAAATCCAAACTATCTTATATTTTAGATTCTTTAAAGTAGCTGCCCTTTGCCTTGGTGGAAAGGCAAAGGCTTTGGAAAGAAATTCATACATAGGCATCAACTTCACTATTTATATTTGGTTAAGAAACAAATTTCAACAAATTTTCAAGCACAAGCCTTTAGTGCATAGTACATTCAATCAGGTGTGCCCAAACCTTTGACTGGTAGTGTGTATACAGTATAACATGAAGTACTCACACACACGCACTCGCACACACACACACCACTACAGATACAAATGTTTTTTTAATTTTACATTGTGTCTATCCTGTCTATCCTGCAGGCAAAAAGCAGGCTATCATTATTTTACCTCTCGGTGCAGAACGGTAATGTGGAGAAGAGTCCAGAATGTGTGTGTGTCATGGGACATCGATGTGTGCGGCATTTGAACCAGGTCCATTATGGAAGTCCACCCCCACTGCTCACTTCCCACCATCCACCTGTTTGAGTGGGTACCGGATACACACTCAAGAGGCTCCAGGGACTACTGCCATGCAAACAGCAAATGCACACACACACACACACACACACACATACACACACACACAAACCACAGTCATACAGGTGGCCCATTACATCAGTAATGGCCCACCCATGAAGCCCCAGCAGCACGCTACCATGAGGTGATGAGCGGTCAGCTTTCCTTCTCAACACCAAAGATAAATAGTTTTTCATACAGAGAGTTACTAGGAGAGGGAAAGAAGCTAGGCTAAGAATTCTACAAGTAACACCATGACGACCAACGCCTCACCAGTTCCAGTTATTTCAATAAATTATGTTCAGAGCTCAGAGACAATCATATCAGACTACTGTGATCTCAGCGACTGTGTTTCATGTTTTGTTTCCTCTTCAGGGAAAACAATCAACCCTGAAGTTGAGCTGAACGTAATGTGCCTGATCTGTGGCCCAAAAGCACTTGTCTTGGTGGAGGCATCCCTTAAACTTTGCCAATGAAAAAACAAAATTAAAATGGCAATTAATTTCCACAGAGATGCAATCACTGGAGACGTGGTAATTGCGAGCTGCTCTGATGTGTTTGCTGAGTGAGGCATTGTATTAAATTGTTTTGTTTTTTTTATTATTTTGTCCTTGCTTGGAGGCATTTCATGAGCAGGAGACTGGTGCTATAATCTCCCACATCGGACTTGCCAATACAAATCATGGACTAAGATGCCATCAGTATGGAAACATGGCACCTCAAAAATAGCAACTGGGAGAGAGAGAGAAAGGGAGAGACAGTGAGGGAGCGAGGAGAGAAAGAGAGAGAGAGAGAGAAAGTGGCAAAAGTACAGATGGCCCATCTTTCAACACATCAGTGCTACAATTGAGCTGTCAGAAAGGATGAATAATGATGATATAAAAAAAAAACAATTAAGTACTTTGTGCCCACAGCACTAAGTAATTTACACTCCCACTTAACTGCAAGGTGAGCAAAATCCTAAATACCTCACAAACTGGATAGACTCCCGATTAGTCATACTGTTTGTCACACACACACACACAGCCACCCACTTTCACGTGTACGCTCACAGACACACACACACACTCACTCACAGACATTGGGAAACGGGGGAGGGGCTGGAGAGAGGATGAGAGAGAGCGAGAGAGAGAGAGAGAGAGAGAGCGCAAAAGAGAGAGAAAATTAGCTCAAGTCCTCTTACAATGCAAAGCATTTCCATTAGATAGTGGGCTGTTTTAATAAGATGCTTATCAGAATATGAATCTCAGGAAATTGCTGGCTATTTATTTTACTGGGGCTGCTCACTCGTCTCGGCTCTTGATAAAGCATTTTGTTTTAATTAGACACATTTCCACACTCCACCAGGGATGACCTCTTATTATGGTGAAGTGGGGCTGTTCAGCAGAGCAGGCAGCCAGGAACAAGCTCCACTGTGCATCTCAATCATTTCTCATCCATGCTCATCTCAGGGCCCCGAGACCAAATCAAAGGAGTCACTATTAAGCAGAACCAAATTGTTTAACGGGGTAATCTCCCACATACTTTTCATTCCTTCCCCATTCGCAATTGGAAATGAGGCATGGTGCAAAAATAAGATGCATTGTTTTGCATACTAACAAGGAACCTTGGATATCCTTATCCTTCACGGTTATGGAGGATAGGATGGGTTCTGCAACAATGAGAAACACGTTTTCTGACTCATGTGTGTTACAGGGGAAACAAGACGATCACTTTATCCATAGTATCTGTAAAAGACAAGAGAAAATCCCAACAACTGGCTGCGTTGGAGGTGGATTACTGTTTTACCTTAGCTCACTGCGTGATGCTGGCTATTTACAGTCCCAGGGAGCAGGCTCGCAGAACTGGAAACATGATTTTAGGGCTTACGAGCCCTGTTAAACAGAGAGAGAGCAACATATTCAGTCAGCATGCAGCATCTGCTACTTCCTACGTTGCTTCAATATGAAAACAGTCAGTAGACTTCTACTAAGCTACCAGCTGTATGTGGGTGAGGGAAAAAAATTGCCAGATATGCCAATAAAAACACTCCCAAAAAAGGATAGATATGCACTGACTTCTTTAAGGGATTTTGTTGTCTTCAGTTTTCTGTCACACGTGCTTCTCAATTTAGCCTGGAGATCACCACCAATCCTGACATTTACTTCCGGACGTGAGACAGAAATCATCGTCTCTTTGACAGCGACAGCTCACGTTCTCTTATGTCACTTCATTTCATTTGGTTACTTACGACTCAGAGAGGAGCAGAGGAAAAGATAGATAGAGGACAAAGCAATTACATCCACCATTACATGCCATCATGCCTGATCTCCTAGGTATGAGAAGGGGAGTGCTGCGAGGCAGAGGGTGAGACTGATGAGAGCTTACCAGCAGCTTGAGACCTGCTCTGCTCCAGACAGGGATTTAGGTCTCTCGCCTGCCCGCCTGCCTGTCCATAAGGTAGCATACATCCACAGTGATACCTTAATCCATCCTGGCCTTTCACATGGGGCCCCAGCCAGTGGCCCATGCAGATATGAAATGTAAATGGGGGATTGGAGATGTCAATAGGGAAATGCCAGGATCACAATCTGACATTGTCATTAACTCTTTTTTTGTTCTTTGTGCCACGGGCAGAAAAATTAAAGACATGGACACAAGGGATACGTGACAAATGGAAATCCAGGAAGACCTTGAGACCTCAAGACACACACACACACACACACATGCCTGCACACATGCACGCAAGCTTGCACATGACACATACAAACATACATACATAGACACAAAGACAACACAAATCTGTATTATGCTAATCTGTTTCTTTACATGATTCATTCTGCCATATGGACAAAAATGGTTCCATTCATCTTTACAAATTGCATGAAATCTTCTTTGCATGTAATTCATGTATTCACACCTGGAGTTACTAAATCAAGGCTGTGTCTGTCATGTGCAGTTCTGCACTGTAATGTAGTGAAGGTTATGACTGGGCTGCTTTAGCCTCATCCTCCTATAGGCAGAGAGGGAAGCCAGATAGGCAGCATCTAGCAGCATCTGGATGCTTACACCAGGTCCTTCAATCACACTTCGCTCTGCCACAGATTTAAATTCAAATTAGATTAATTCAAAGTTTCATTTTTTAATCATGAATTATTCACAAATGAAATCGCTCTGAATCACCACCGAATGTATCCTGTAGGAGTTCTGGGCTATCATTATCTATAAAAATGATATTAAAAATGTACGTCTAGCCTGAGGACTGCCTTAAGAATTTCTCATCTGTTCTCTCACAGACATTTCTGAGAAGTATCGGATTTGCAACAAGTTCCATCGAACGCATGCCAAATAGGGGCAACTAACTGTAAGTGCAATAAAATGTACTGTATATCTGTCTCAGACATGCGATGAATACACACACTTTGATAGCTCGAGCATGAGTTGATTCTGTGAACACCGAGAAGGTTTGTTTCAAAATATCGCAAGTGACGTTTTCAAATATGCATGATATAATAAACAATGCATGGAAATGACCTTGAGGAATGAAGGTCGCCCTGGCACTAGAGGGAGAAGAAACAATGTGAACTCTAGATCCCAAGAATGCTCCCTTGTTGATAAAAAACATGTTAGGATAGACTGCAAACCTGCAATATTCTTTTGTATGACAACTGATGTGCTTTGGTAGTGGATTTTCATATCAGGTTTTATTAGCCCCATGTATAAAAGCATGTGGAGACCCAGTGCAGACCTAGTTGGTAGTAGTTGGTGTTGGTAATCGTAGTCACCCTCTTGCTGAGTGTGCCTGTTTACTATTTCATAACCTACCCTGCAATAACACTGCTACTGCCATTAGCTTTAATGATGTTATTGTTAATGTACGCTGTGCTGCTTGATGTGAATTATTGCCCACTTCATTATAAGACATTATTACAGAACCACACATGTATTGTCACATCCTCTACATCCATCCATCTGTCTGCCATTGTCCATTGTGTGGGGAAATAAAGTTCCCTCTTCCTGTGAGACTGCCTTATTTACTCCCTCCAAGCTTCCACCAGTGCAGTCAGAATGTTTCCCTCACAGCTTAAACATAACATTATGCTATTTGCCTAAAAGTATGACAAGTACATGTAAAGTGCCACGGTGCCACATCTAGCCTATATGTCTCTGAAGCGTCACACCTTTGGCCAGCTGCAACAAAACCAAACAACAAAAAAACACCAACAACAATACTGATGCTGCAGCAGTAACAACTCGTCAGCCTCGTCTGACCCTAGACATGACCCCCTGTGTGTAGCCTCTCTCTCTCTCTCTCTCTCTCTCTCTCTCTCTCTCTCTCTCAGGCCATCCCATGCTCTGCCATTGCTGCTTCTGAGAGACCTGGGTCAGGCCGGGGCACGGAAAACTAGTCCTACATTGTGCAGCTCATTGACACAAGTCTCTCTCTCTCTGTTGTGTCTGTAGGTTTGTATGTGTGTGTGTGTGTGTGTGTGTGTGTGTGAGAGAGAGAGAGAGAGAGAAAGAGAGAAAGAGAGAGAGAGAGAGAGAGAGAGAGAGAGAGAGAGAGAGAGAGAGCAAGCATCAGGATTTCCTCCCTAGGGATCCATGACCAGCCAAACCCCCCTAAGATCCTTAATAATCCTTCTATTTCTGTTCTGCCTGCCCTGGCATGCGCCCTGTGCCGCACACCAAACATTGCTGATGGCAGGGAGTCTCCAACATGATTTCCAAAGACAACCCTGGGAGCACAGATCCTTGCTCTCGCTTTCAGGTTGTTGTTTTTTTTTACATTCTTTTTTTATTATTATTTCTTCTGCGAGGCAAACATCTTGTTACAAGTTTTTGCGGTCACAGGAAATGTCAGGTAGAAAAAAATCTTTTTTTAGCTGTCGCAGCCACTTTCTGGAGGATGTGGGAGAACCGCAGAACAAGTTTTGCCTTGCATGTGGCTTCGGCTGGAAATGGTACCAAATGTTAAATATTGTGGAAATGTCTGGACCGCATGAAACTGGATAGTTTTTGTTCCAGGGTGTATTTTTCATTATCCATTTTGGTCTTCTCTTGATTCTTTTTTCTTAATGCATAGGGTAAAATCCTTTAATAGATTTCTGTTGACTTGAACTGTGGTACGATGGCTTTGACTTTTTTTCACTCGTCTTTGGTGTGGCAATAACAAGAAAAGGAAAAAAAAGCAATTGAAGGATTTTAAAACCACACTCTGATAGTTTCCATATATACATTTTGCAGACTTTTGAAGTAACACGCAAAGGAACACATGACTACATATGACCATAAGACAATAGGTTAAATCCCTCTGTAAAACAGTGACTCCAGTCTGTACAGTGAGACCTGTGTCCTACCTTGATATGACACGTGCTAAAGCCTTGTATGTCACAGTGATGAATATCCTACATTTAAGGGCCATAAGAGCCAGTGCACCATCACTCGTCAGCCACCGTCCCCCAGCCATGTGCCCATGTGAATGATGGCCTGAACCCAGCTGTGTTAAATCACAACTGGATTCTGTTACCGCCATTATGGACCTCTGTGCCCAGGAGGCTAATGAAGTTAGAATGAGTTCTAAAGCAAAAAAAAAATAAAAAAAGGAAATATAATTCACGCTTGTTTAAATGATCTTTACAGAAGTAGTCCTGCAGTGCCCAAGAGGGTGGACATAACACCCTCAAACATGCAAGGCTGTGGTAAATGTACATCATAATACTTACTTTGTCTCTGTGGATGCACTATTGTTTTTGTGCTGCGGTTTTTGTTGATGCTTGTGGCTAATTACAAACTGCATTCTCAGTGGTAAATTACAATGTCAGTAATTTCCAAAAAAGGGGGTTGTTAAGGACACCCGGTGTGTCTCTGCTTGACTCGTTACAGCTCTGTAAAAGGGCAGTTAAATGTTTATGAAGCACGTCAACACAGGGGCTGGATCTGCGGGACGTGTGAGACAATGGCCAAGTTCAGCTGGATGGCAGCGCAGCCATGCACATCCTCCTTAGCTGCACAACACTTATTATTTAGTGCCATTACCAGGAAACAGAGAAAATGGGCATTTAATTGGCCTTCTAATTGCAGTGTAAATTCACGTTGTGAACCCGGCCATCAAAGCATAATTTCCCCCTGAACCACGGTCCATCTGAGTGACTGGCCATGTTCAAAGACTTCTTTTTATTGAGCAGATGGAGATGCATGTTGGAATGGATCCCACACTATCATTCTTTCCAAAATACTGACCTAACATAGTACTCACTAAGTAACCCACTGAGGCTGTTCCAAATCATACCATCAGTCTGCAAACACAGGCTGAAATCATCATCTGCTGACCATTGAGGTTTTACTTAACCCTCCATCATTTCCTTTCACACCAGACATGCACATGGGTGATAATTCCGTCTATATCTCTTCAATCATTGAAACAGGTTTCCAAAACACAAGAAATACATATCATTTTCCCCAGCTCCTAAAAGAGACTGTTACAGAGGGGCTCTCACTTCTCTCAGTACTGAAAGAGGGGGGGCCCTCAGCCTGAAAAAGTCATAGGATCTTTGCTGCCCTATCTGCAGCGAGGTAGTGTTCGATTTCTCCTCAATTCTCCACTGACAGACAGAATAAGCTGCCAGTCAGCCGGTCCATCCTGTCCACCTGCAGTAGTGTTGATTTGCCTGTAAGCCGCCCCAGGCTGATTGATTCCTGAGCGAAAGCTTAAGGCACATGATTGACACCACATGATTACTGTTCACACATGACTGCTGTTTGCCAGTCTGCAGGCCTCATCATGTTACTCCGATGGATAGAGAGGAGCAAACAATATACTGTACCCCCCTTCCCAGGTGTGTCGCAATCACATTTGCTCTAGACTGTTTTGCAGTTCATGTGCATTTTGAAGTTTTGAGTGTGCGGTTAGTCGAGCTCCAATATTAACTTTTTTTAAAAAAAAAAGTCATTTAATGTGAAATCCATAAGGCCATATTCCTAATGTAGCATGAAGCCATCTTCCCTCTGAGAGTTATAGAGTTAATGGAGCCACGACCCAATGAGACATCACAGAGGAAAAAAAGGGAAATGCACATTTCCTTTTGTCTGAAAAAAGACTGCAGCTTGAGACCTACAGCTATGCATCTTTGTTCGAGATTGCTGCAGTATGTTGATGGTTGCATGGTATCATGTGTGTTTTGTTGTGGGCAAAAGAAGGAGCAGTGTACATCTCCTGACAGTGGAGTAAATTATCCATTTCTAATGTCCCATTGCACCTCCTGCCCCCTGTGGGGTAGATAGAATTGGATCATAATTGAATCACTCGCAGCAATTATGATGGCATGCCCTTGGCTATACAGTATGAAAGTGACATAATGAAACACTGTATCACACACAAACACATGCACACACACAGACACACACACACACAAATTATGGTATGGCACTGGGATCTCTTCACTCCAAAACGCAAGGGCACTCTTCAATTTCAAAGTCCAACCTTTAAACCACCATCAGTATGAATTAAAGATGGCCACTCTCTGCATGAGCCTTGAATCAAAAACACACCTTTTCCCTGTGTATGTTTGACTCTTTGAATGGATCATTTTCCTGATGTTTCTGATAAAGCTCTATTTAACAGGATCCATAAAAAAAAAAGATAAAACAGACCCTCAGAGTGCGATATCAACATAGATGACTCAATGATAGAAAATGTTGTACCTGCTTAGACACAGCACTATTCTATACTGAACAGTACAGAGAATGTCAAGGCAGCAGTATGAAAAGGAGAAGCTGGCTAGCCACAGATGAATGCAGACCTTTCTGAGCAAACTCACCACCTCTTCGTTTAACCCTAGCCGTCCGCCAAGCAGCCAGACATCCCAAATCACCTAGAGTTTTAAGGTTGCCAAGCAACAACAGCCCATGAGTGCTCTACATAGGCCGTATGGCTGTGCCTGTTCTGCTTGTCCACACAGATGTGACCAGCTGGGAAGTGCAGAGGCCAGAAGCAAACAAGTTTGTGAAAGAAAGGAAACGCTGTGTGTGGCCCAGTCTTACTATGCTCAAGGTACTTTCACTCTGTTGTTTTTAAAGGCTTTTAAGGCTCCAGAGAGAGAGGAAATATGGTTGACTTATTTGTAGCCCTAATAAAACCTTTACTTACCATTAGAAATATTTTTATACTTAAATGACATGATAGTATGTGAGGAAGATAAAATCTGTTCTTCCATATTTATTGACTAAATATCTTCTCAGAAAAAGATACTTTCAGGAGACAAATACTTTCAGGCAATTTAGAAAAAAAAGGGGGGGGCAAGCAATTTATCTGAGCCTTTCATCTACAGTGAGGGAACCTCTCCCTCTGAATTAGCATAAGATTTTGGTTAAGAACAAACAGGCGCTGCATTAAGTACAGAGCCTTTAAATTAACATGATTGTGTGGGCAATTACGCTAAAAGTGTGGAGTGAGTCTTTTTAGAAGTAAAAGCGTGATCTTGTTTTAGTGGATTGGATTTGCTAATTCGGTTATAGCCCACTATCTCCAGCAGTGGCATTGACCCTGAGTTATGCCAACCCACTCACTGGAGAAAAAAAAAAGGAGGGGGAGAGTCTCACTAAAGTAAAGATGGAGGGTAAACACTCATCCATTATATACAACATTTACTGACATTCAGGGCCCCTCAGTGTCTGGTGCCGCAATGTTTGATGTGAGTGTATAGTGTATATTTTTCTTTCAATTATGGTTTAGATGACATTTAATGTTAAAATTACATATTTTTTATTGAATGAAAGCATGCTTGTAGCACCTAAGGCACACATTGTTCAAAATGTATAAAGGTTTTGAATATGTTTGGATGTCTCACATTAAACAAGATGAAGCATGGGGCCTTGAGTATTTTCAGTTTTTATGAAGCTAAAGTCAGAGGTGGTTCAAACTTATATGAAAAAAATAAATTCCAATCATCTCTTTAACAGTGTTTTGGTTGTATGTGGTTCCAGCACTGTGGGAGAGGACACTGGGGTGGGCCAACCAAGTCCCCCTGACTAAAAACACAGTGAGATGTGAGATGACTAGCAGTGTGTTTTTTTTTCCTGTGAGTGTGTATGTGAGTGTGTGTGCATGGACGAGAGAGAGAGTTGACAGGTATATTTGTTTCTCTTGGCCCCTGGCTGTGACCTTGGCTCCCTCATGGGTTTGTTCAGTGTGAAACCAAATCCCTTAATCAATCCTTTAAACTGCCTTCACCTTTTCCACTATTAAAGCAATTACACTATTAGTGGCCATCAGGTTTTCAAACCCGATAATAACGGTGGGTGTGCTGCGCTCTGGCTATGTTGTTTCAGGGCCTGTGAACCAATAACCCCTGCCCTCCCTTCTCAGGATTTCCACACAATATAATACTCTCTCAGCCAGAATTGAAGACAATCATTCATATACTGTAGATGAGCAAAAATATTGAACATCTAAAAAAATCAGTTTCAGGTGCTTTATACCCTTGCAGTGCAAATAAAAACAACATGACTGATTTGTGGGTTGTCCCTGAGGTAGAACATCCATTTTGATTTAAAGGTTTTGCTTTAAAATCCATAGTGTCCATGGGATATAATATGACAGATGAGTGTAAATGGCCATACAGCTGTGGTAGATGTATGTTTATTTTATCTTTCTTTGCTCCACTACCTTCTCTTTCTCCCCTCCATTAAAACCCTAAAGAGGAGCTACCATTCGTCACAGCTGAGAGCGGTGTTGATATGGGAGACTGTTGCTGCGTTGCTGAAACTCCCCAGGTTGGTAGCAAACCACTCCACAGACCCACGAGGGAAATGGAGGAGCTGCTCTGTAAATGGACCCATCTAAAGCACATTTCCTTTTGAAATAAAAAATGGAGGGACGCTTGCATTTGAAAAATCGAGGAAAGTAAGTCCAAGTGCATAAAGAAATACACAAAAGTTCAAAGAGGGGGAACTAAAATGAGTAACACTTAAGGCTATGAGTGCGGCCTTTGGATTCTGCAGCAGTGCCTTTCCTGTTGTGCTTCGGATAATGAATCTGTTCACCCTTGTTTCCACTCTTGGAACAACATACTATCTCTGCTGCTTTACTCTCTTAGCCATTATCCAACTCTGTAACCTAATCTCTTCTCTCTGAGAAGTTCCAACAGCTCACACTTACATACAGCATCTCTGTCTCTATCAGATCATGTCATACAGAAGAAAGCTTGCGTTTGACCACCTATAGTAAAGTGACCTTATGGCAAAAACAGGAGAGATGAGGACTTGCTTCAAATGTATTCTTTTCACATATTTGACAGATATTACATTTCCCATTTGGCATGTTGCAATCTTGTTTCAGCGCTGCCTAGGTGATGTGAGAGTGAGTGTCTGACCTCTGCTGACCTCTGCCCTTCACGGTTCATGCGACTTATATCGACTCCCAGGATGACTGCCCCTGCTAACTGCTCATCAGTGTGTCCGCTCACACAAAGGCGGACTCGCCTGTTATCAAAAGTCAGATCTCACTCTGACTACAATCCATTTCCCCCTCTGCACTGGGTCTCCTTTGCCACCCTCATGACAGCAGCTTTTCCACCTCATTTCACTTGAGATAGCCGCGTCACGCAGAAGACGGGGACGGCTCCGCGGTGACCCTGCCTTAATCACAGACGCTTAATTTGATTGAGTCCTGAAGCTTTGTAAATGAGGAAGAGCAGATCGCATTGTATGCTGGCAAATAGATGCTGCAGAGACACTACTCAAAGGCACTGAGGTCTAAAGGGCACGCCAAGGATAAGTGTACTGCTTGGTGAGCTTTTAAAAGTCAGCCTGGGTCCAAATCTCCTGAAAGGCTCATTTAACCCCGATCCTCCTACTGGAATGGAAATTTGATTTGCCCGGTGGTTAATGTACTAGAGGACCCTTAATGAAATTTGAAGGCAGGTGGGGGACGGGGCGCTGTGGGGGGTAGGGAGACATTGACGGAAATTGTTATTTCAAGCAAAACTTCACAAGAGAATGGAGTGCTTTACAATCCACCCCCAGCCGGTCGTAGGGGGAGCGAGGGCATCTCGGGCTGATCAGGGCAGCCTCTGATGGGACTAACAAAAGGCAGCAGTCTTTGGCTTTATCTCGCCAAGCAGGAGGACTTTGTTAGCCCCTCTATAATAAACTGAATGCAGGCAGGCACAGGGCTCTAATTGAATTTCCTGGGTTGGCAACTCGGCTGTTCACCTGCTACTATACCATTGTTACTCCACAGAGTGCACCTCCACTGGCCTAGATACTGCTGCCTCCATCGTCCCCCCACAGCCTGATGAAGCCAATGCTTTTCTATCACTGTGGAGGAGAGGCAGATAACAATGAGACTTGAGAGATGGAAGGTAGAAGAGTGAGGGAAAGGGTAAAGGGGAAGAAAGAGAGATGGAGCACGGCTGAGAGACACCTCATATGATTGACCACATATGCGTTTAGGCTGCGCTCAACCTTTTCAGCTGTTTGGAGGTTGTGTTGCATGTTTTCCATTTATGTTTCCCCATGTCTTGCACTTCTTAATCAGGTAAACTTCAGTTCTGCAAAAAAAATCGTAAAGGTCTTAACCTTCCCATGTGGCAATTGAATCTTTTTGAATTGAACTGGAGTCGAATACAAAGCAATAGAATAATAAAGAGGGATTAGGTATAATGAGGGATAAAGATAAGAGGAGAGGCGTGGACTTCAACGAGTAGAGAGAGGGGGGTTGGAAAGACTGAGAGTGAGAAAGACTGAGAGAAAGGGAAAATAATAGATAGAAAGATAATATGATCATATTTTCATGCTAATAAAGAATATCTGCTACTTCTTATTTCAAATATTCAAGGCTACTGAGGGTTAAAAGACCCACCACTGTGGGATCAATTTAGAACCAGGCTCATATCCCTGCAAGTAAGTGTCACAGTCAATGAACACTTGAAAAAACATTAACATACTCTGACAAGAATTTTCTAAAAATCCTCGCAATTATATTCTCCACTTGGATAGTTTAATGCTGATGTAGAATGTACACCTCAACTTTCTTTAGTGAGGCCAAGTGCATGTAGTTTTGTTGGAATCAACCTGTTTGGTTTGGCCAGTCTTTCGACTAAATTATCAAGCAGTTGGCTACGCAACCACCACAGCTGCCACTATCATCCTGTTATTAACCGCAAAACAAGTTATTAATTGAGTAACAGATCCTTGACAAGATTCATAGAACTTGCAATCTATCAGACCCCCCCCCACACACACACACACACACACACACACACACACACACGCACCCCAACACCTCCCCCCTGCATAGGCTAAGCATGCAAGGGAAAGTACCAACTCTGGTGAAGAGTGCTTGACCTTCAGTGAGCCAAGGTTACCGTCCTCAGCACAGCTGGTGAGAGAGGCTGACAAGTTACTCTCTGAATTAATGATACGAGTCAAGGTCAAGTACCAGCTGATTATGCACCCCATATGCAGCCTGGGGAAAAAAACACGTTGCAAATACCTTTACACCTGGAGACGCGATTATGCACCAATTCCTAAGTCACATTCAGCTGCCTTGCCCCTGCAGGCTGAGAGGGCAGCAGAGGGAACCGATGGAAAAGGTACTTAAGGTTTCCGGGATTTGAAATGGGAAGCCATGCATTTTCACTGCCTGTCTTTGCAGCCCCCGCTTTCTGTCGGCAGCGCGGAGCCCAGCAGAGTGTGAGGAGATCGGTCACAGAGGCAGAGCAACATCCTGAAAACATGTAATCAGTATCTGGCTGCTGTTAATTGAAGATGTTAGTGCATTGGAGTGGGTAATGACACAGGAACCTTCTTCCTCTGCCCCAGATGGACGCAAGATCCCCCGCCACCCTCCACCCTCCACCCCGCCACCTCCAACAGACACACACACACACACACACACACACACACACACACACACACACACAGAAAACAGATGCACATTACAACAAACATTCCCCATCCATTCTTTTCACCACACCATCTTTTTACCAAAGGCAACATGAGGGAGGGTGTAAAAGAAGAATATACTCATTACCTTAGTTTGCTTTGCAATGGGTGTGTGTGTTTGTGAGATAGAGAGAGAGAGAGAGAGAGAGAGAGAGAGAGAGAGAGAGACAGAAAGAGAGAGAGAGAGAGACAGACAGACAGACAGAGAGAGAGAGAGAGAGGCATGGACAGCAACAATAA
This sequence comes from Centroberyx gerrardi, assembly GCF_048128805.1. NCBI lineage: Eukaryota > Metazoa > Chordata > Actinopteri > Beryciformes > Berycidae > Centroberyx > Centroberyx gerrardi. The sequence continues at coordinate 20,289,832 of NC_136010.1, read as the reverse complement.
GATGTTAAATTTACATGTTCATTAAAGGTTCAACATATGTCTATTTCAACATATACTCATCAAAAGCAACAGCATTCAGGTGTTGGGAATATATGACTGTGGTAGATATTCTTTGAATGAAAGGGCATGTTTCATGCAGGTACAGAATAAGTGCTCCCATTTGCCTGACACCTCTGAACAATCAGATTCCCACACTGCCCCCTAGAGGCTAGTAAAAATATTGAAAGCATGTCCCTGTGAGGGGATGAGAGAGAAGCAGCACTGCCAAGGAAATAGGGAAGAGAATGTTCTTGTGCTTTTAAAATCCCTATAACGAGATTTGCCGAAAAATCACATTGGTCTGAATTAGTGTGCATCAGCCTACACCACTCTTCACTTTATTGCAATGAGAAAGGCGGCACAACTTGTAGATATTCATGTGACTAAATCACACGCGTGATAAAGTAAAGAAGTACACTTTCCCACATATATCCCAGATATCATGTCACAGTAACTTATCCTCTTGACAGACTTTCAAGAAAACATCTCCCAGCTTTCACGCTGAGAGTGCGAGGCTCCATCGATGACGCATCGGTGTTCAGTTTCCTACCGAGCGCCTTGCCACAGTTAGACCCAGTGACTTGTCATAAGACTTATCTGAACTCCTCTCCTCAACCCAGTGGAGAAGTTCATCCTGATTACCGAAGCTCTTCAAAAGCAAAATATGAAGCTACTCTGACTCATGCAATAACTCAAAAGAAAATCACTCGATGAAAGCTTGGAATTCAATCGGCAAAAATCAGCATCTATCCCGCATCTATGTCACCCTTTAGCAGCAGCAGCAGCCTCCCTCCGGGCATGGCATGCCTGGTGTTTATATGGCAGAGATAGGCTGCTATGGATTCCAGCAACAAACCTGCGTGATCCTCATCTGAATAGAGGCCGATTATCTCAACATGCAGCCCCAGTGTGTTGTCTAAACCAGGCCAGTGGAAGTCTACCAGAACCCTAAAGCTTTACAGGAACAACAGAGAGACATCGGCACCACCAACATCACCATGAGCTTTAATTAGAGGCATCTCTCTCTCTCTCTTTCTCTCTTCCTCCCTCTAGGACTCACTCGCTTGATTCATGTGGATCTCTTACAGGCAGGTGACTTTTGTTTCTGCTGATAACAGCTCTGGGGCTCTCGTGAGAGCACGGAAATAATTCCATCTACCAAATGAGAGACACCGAGACCACCCCTTCCACCCCCCTCCACCTCCCGCCCCTGCTGTGTTGCACTGGGTGTCCTGTCACCGGGGTACGGGAGAGAGGGGGGAAACACTAATGCACAGCAGTCAGCAGTGATGACAGCCCATCTTTAGGCTGTAATGAAGCGAGGAAGAGAGTAATGAACTCTGCACACAGGCCAAACGCACAGCAGAGACAGCACAGAATGCACAGACACACAAAGGCAGTGAAATGGAGAAAGAGAGAGAGCAAGAGAGAGAAATAGAGAGAGGGGGGTAATAGATAATAAGCCTGAGGTGTGAGAAAAGGAGTGTGTTAACCAAGAGGCTGCTGATACAGATGAGCAGAGACCTTTTCCAAGGAGCGACAGAGGAAACCCACCCTCATTTTCGCTAATGTTCTCCCAACAATAGTCTCATCTCTCCTTCGGGCAATTCTGCTCAGCCTCCTCTGAGACATGGATTCACATCATCGGACTATACGAACCTAAACGAGGCTGACTGAAGCCAGCTCTAATAGGAAGGTTCGGGGGATAAATAGCTTCTACCCAGCCATCTCATTTTGAATAACAATGCACACAGATGCGTAAGTGTCTAACAGAAGTCCTTGTTTTTGGCTTCCTGGCTGGGTGCGTTGGGCTGGAGGAGGATGAGGGCGTTGGGCTACAGCAGCCATTTAATGCTCTCTATGTACGCAGGCAGGCGTAGCGGTGTGGCATGAGAGAAATTACTCTATCACAAGACTTTTTTCTCCCTCCAGCGGATTTTCATTCTTAATCAAAAAGCTCATTACGGCACATGCAGGTTGACTTGTCCTTTATATCCTGCAGAAATGTGATATGGCCACCTCCAGAAGTCGATGCAATTATTGACAAGCGGGACAGAAAAACCCCCAGCTCCAACCCATTTCCAACAGTTGGGTAACCTTAAACATTTACTCCTGCTTTTTGTAGTTTTCCCTGCAATTCCATTTGATTTCTCATTACTTCCAGAGTAACAGAATGAGAGCCACAGACGATAATGAAGCCTCTTTGTTCTGGCCCGCAGCTCTGATGGCCATTTTCTGTGGTTCCTAAAAAAAGTAATTCCATATTGGGCTTCATTCAGCCAAATGGCCCATCATAGTGATCCAATATATAACCCTTGCCCTGAATTTCTCTCGTGCAGTCCCCTAGAAACCTGGATGGTATGTTTTGTGATCAAACAGCCCCTGGAGGCAGCGATAATGCGGCTAATGTATAGCATTGTTGCAGCTCAACCCCTGTGGAAAGCAAGAAAAATAAGAGCCAGAAAGCTGAACAATGACATTTTTAGAAAATGACTTTCTAATTGAGGCATATGCCATGGACATGACAGATAAATTAGCCATTGTCAAGGCATTCAGCTGTGGAGCGTCACTTATGGCTCGTGTGTTATTTGTCTGAGCGTGCCAGCTGAATCCGCTGTTTGTGGTTGTGTCTGTCTGTATGGCGATGTTTATCCCGCATTCGCTCTCAGACTCAAAAAGTATACGACCAATTCAAACCACTTTCCGCTTCTATAACACTCGCATGCATTTTAATTGTCTGTCCTTGCACCGTTAACATTATGTGAACCATTTTTATCCAGAAACCACTGGAAGAAACATCAAATGGAAACATATAGCTTTGACCAGCAACACATCTCACTCTTTTGATGTATAGAGTTTTTTGGGGAAGCAAGGATGTGCACCACTCATTAAGGGGAGAAAGAAAAAAACTTGGGTATAGTGTTTCATGTTCCTTTTCCTAAACAGATGGCGAAGCAACTCATTGTGCCGCGAGTCTGCACAGCTAACTTCTAAACAACTGGGCTCGGTTCACACAGCAACTTGCAGAACAAACAAAATTGGGCACAACAAAAGCCTTGTGAAACGGAGCCAAACTTGTGAATAGATGCAGCTGTTAGGGTGGACCCACTCCGGGCTTTCAGAGTCCTGTTTGGAAGAGGTGAACGGCGTCACACATGCCAGGGCTGCTCCATTGTTCCTGTCCTCCTTTTTGACGATCAGTGATCTCTGATTGCTGTTGTTAAAGATGCTAATCTTAAACTTTCCTTATCTGGATGTGGACCATAAGGATAGAAAGCGGTTTTGTCCACCAATCACAACAAAAATGTGCCCTTCCTACAGTAAAATCAGCACTTTGACATGGGTTTTCTCAAACTTATTTAGATACTATTCTTTTAATCATCATAGAAAGCACTGACACATAAAAGGTTCAGAGAGAGCTGATGATTTGTTGAAGAAATATTGATGAAGCGCGACATCCCTCAGCCACCTCCGCTAGTACCCGCCGCTGAAGCCCTTGTTGATACCCACCCCCTAGTTCCTCAGTGGGAGCTGTCACAGCCCAGTCAGAGCTGCTAGGCATGTGTCTCTAAATGGAAGTAAGTGTAATTACAGGATGACGGAGGCAGGTAGCAGCCAGCCAGGCAATCACTTTCCCCTGATTGAGACAGAACGTTAAGGTCTGAAAGGCCATCGGAGTGTGAGCCGACGGCAGGTGCAATCTGACGCCTGAATAAACCGGGCTGAAATTAGAAACTTCCTGTTCTGTTCTACATGGCTCCTGGACACGGGAACGACTCTTTTACTGTGAGCCAATGGGTGGAGCAGAGCAGTCTGAGCCGCTATAATGATATCCCCTTTAATGTCAATAAGGCTCTCCCATGTTTTAGTTAGCGCTCCCCTCTGCAGCCTTAATCACTTTGAAACAGGCATAGCGAGGACGTGTGAGAGCGAAGCTATTCGATGCATAGAATGTAATTGAATATATTTATTTATCCAAAGCAATAACAGAATGTATTTCCCAGGCGAGATGCGAGCGATGCATTTCGCAGCGCGGAGCAGAGGATTTAGTGTGCACGAGCACAATTACAAGCATACACACAGTATTCATATGTGAACAGATATTCTGAATTAGATTTTATTCTGTACTTTCTAAGTCACTGCGATGATGCAATGTTTTGTAATTAATTAATCATGTCTCGTCTTCGCCTCAGAAGAATAAGCACACCTTAGGCGTTACACTATAAATCGTATCTGCTGGAGATTGACACTGATCATACTAATCCCTTTATTCATATGTATTCAGCATCTAATCCAAGCACAGGCAATTACATACTCCACAGACACAGTGCAGTACATTACAAGGGTGTTAAAAATGACAAACATCAACTATTGCAGATTACAAAGAAGGGGTTTTACATGTTCCCAGAAATGTTATGCTAAACATTGTGCTATTGGATGTGGTGTGCATTTAAAAAGTAGGATCATCCTGTGAGACGCATCTGACAGAGAGGCTTGTTTCAGCACCAGGGACAGCGCTGCAATCTGTCAGGTCGGTTTCTCCAGGTAACGGCTAAGGTACATGACGCATTTACACCGAGAATGTGTCTCTCCAGAAACCTCTCACATGCTGCACTGTAGCAGGACCCTTATGGACTAAGCCACATGCTATTATAAAAGCTAAAAGTGTGTATACAATTTCTCTTTGGCAGCACTGAGCCCCAGCCTCCTGTCTTTCAACACTGAAAAGCACTCACTTGGATTTGGACGGGAAAATTAGTCCCACCGATGCTTTCTGGCTCTCAGCGGGAGTCGAAAAGAAACAAGAGAGGCCCAACGGTGATTTCGCCATTTTACTCGAGAGCAGGTAAATAGATTTCTCATGAAAATATGCCTGCTGCTCAGCAAAGTTCCGCAAGCAGATTAAGAGGTGCACTTAGCCGCACGCGGGTAGCAGGAGTCTGGGTGTGGGTGGCACAGTGGGATGTGGTGGGTGTGGAGAAAGTCACTGGCATCAGGCATCAGCTTCCCCAGGCAACACATCCACTTCTACATTAGCCCCATGTTGTGAGATGCATTGGTGACACCAATCTTGCAATTAATGAAGAGAGAGAGATAGAGACACCGAGAGAAAGAGAGAAAGGGAGAGAGAGGGGAGAGGGGAAGATTGAGGGTGAGAGGGGAGATGAGTCTAACTTTTTCACTGAATATTTAAAGGGGTCACTTTACAGCTGTCCCCAACAAATTTGATTCCATCTATTGCTTTGCTAGAAAGTTTGTATTTAAATTGGCTTACCTCATATCTCCAAATGTCTTCACAAACTGCAGATAAAACTCTCGAGAGAGACTCAAAGGGTAACACATGACATTTTGAATTTTAGTCAGCTGCTTTTCCTTTTGTCAGGCAATTGTCATAATGTGGGGAATACATTTCTCTATTAGCCCTAGAGAAACACTTTGTAGCTATCAAAACTGGCTTGTTAGGATTTTTAGCATTCCTCGTTGAAACCAATAGGCATTACTCACAAGCTACTAAATCTTAACAATGTTGCCAAAGGGAAAATACTGAGAGATTTTCATATAATGTAACCTGGTGAAAAAATACTTACATGGAAATACTTGGAATTAGACTATTAACATGAAAATTCCCCTAAAAACCAAGATGGGGGTCAGTTTTTATATCTGCCTGTGCAACGACCATAGATGTTGATTTTTCAGTTATTAATAACATCACAAAGTTCAGATAATGCCCCCAATACCTCAGTTATGAGTGCAAGCGTTAAATCCAAGCACAGAATATGAAAAAGAAAATTGTCAGTTTCTCCCATCTAGTGCGGATTATTATATAACAAAGACTGGCATGCTTCTCAGTGCTTGTCAGTTTGTCTTCTTTGATGCATAGTCGAAGTCAGGTTTTCAAATGTTAAAACCTGTCCCTAAAATTACTTATTTGGGGCAAAAAGCCTGCAATACAAAAAGTTAATTTCCTACTGTGGCTGGGTCTGCCTGTCAGCAGAAAGCAGCAAATTCCTCCATTATAAAAATGCCCTCTAGGGAATATCAGCGAGAGGAATGGTGTGTGTAGCTGCACCAGAGTCACTGGGCCTTAACCTAGTAGGATGCAGACTACTGATTAACTTTTGTATAATATAAAAAGTGCAGTGTAGGATAATCATGTAAGACGTATGAATGTAATAATAACATTGGCCCAAAACGTGTAGCACATTGATTTCAAAATGAAAATAAACGTTTGATGGACTCAAACATAAACTGTGAATGAGAAAAAATCCAAACCATTTTAGGGGCTCACAGAGAAACATTTTAGTTTAGCAGCATGAGAGGAATGGGGAAGGAGTTTTTAAAACATAGATAAAATGCCAATGAGGCAAATGCTCTGGCAACATTTTCCGAGTTAACTGTCATTCCCAAGGGCAGAAAGGCCCCATGAGCCGCGTTAATTACAGGCTAGAGGACGATGAAGTTTTAAAGTACCAACTGGGTTTAGAAGAGCCCCACTCTCATAAAATCAATCTAGCCTGAAGATGAGAGAGGAAATGGGTGCCAAGCGTTGCAATGTCTTGATTGCTATCTGGAGATGAGCACATTTCTGCTGATCGATACTGATCTACAAAAAAAAAAGAAGCAGTCAAATGGACCTCATGCTTTATCGAGATGAAAACATTACAGTGACATGTAAAGACTTCTTCAATAAACTACAAGACCGGTGTGCACCTTTGATCCATTTTCTAAACTCTATCTGAATGACATTCTCTATGTGCCTCTCCATTCAGTTCCAAAACTGACGGTGCCCTCACACTCAACTTTATTGATATGCCTCCATTCCAGGACATATAAGCACTTCCTGACCTGCACTTAGTATTGAACTCTCCAGATCAATGGCTGCTTTTTTTTCCAGATGATCACCTGTCATGCCGTAGCTCAGTGTGACACTGAGAGGCTCTACCCACCTTGACCCCTCTAAGTCCTCAGGAGTAATGGTCCTGATGGAGTCCCAAGAGATAGTGAGCCAGCAGGTGGGGGGCGGCAATGCAATATGTTAAATATTTGCCGTGTTGTGTATATAGGGCAAGGTCAAAAGGACTAAAAAACATCATTATTCACAGCCTAAGTTGCAGGGGCATGCTATCAAAGAGCAATGACTTGAGTGCAGCCATGTGAAAAGTAAGGGCATGATGGTTTTTCATCTTTACCTCCCCATTTTCCAGCTCTGATGAGGAATTCATGCCCTATGAGCAATTGAACACATCTATACAAATGTGAAGAGACAGATTTGCTATGCACTACCAGCAAGGTTATGTAAAAAACAGAGGGTGGGCAATGCAGATACAATTTGTCACCGACGTGCCACATTTCCAAGCAAACCACTTTTCAAGTCAGGATAATGAAGCAGCCCCTCCCCCACCACCCAAACACACACACACACACACACACACACACAAACACACACACACGCTTCCTCTAATACTGTGCGCTTTCTCTCCTCAAGCTGTCATGAATCTAGACAGCCAGGCAGTGGCATCTATTCACCATCCATTCAAAATGGTCTCTGCCACTTTTATTGAATTTCACATCAACAGGAGGGACAATTAAGATGATGAGTTTTGGTGGGCGGACAGTTGAAGAAAACCATGCCCACCAGGCAAACTGCCCCTCTATAGCCTGCATTGCCTGGTGGGAACGACTGTGTAGGATTGCATATGTAGTTGGCATGTATACATGCTTAGATCGCTGGCTCACGCTGGGACTGTGGGAAGGCAGCTGGATCAGGTGACGTGTCAGGCTGTGTGGTGATCACTTTGAGGGAGACTGGCCATATGTGACATAGAGATCCTCATCAGTTTCCTCTCAGATGACACTTGAATGAGCGGTGTACATACTAAGAGCCGCCCCCTGTATTCTGAACACACACTACATCAGCACCAGTCGCTGGTTTGTAATGAAAAGAGAGAGAGAAAGCTAGGAAGAAAGAAACAGACATGATCTCTCTCTCTGTCATCCCTCAGACTAGAGTCGTTTTAGACAAACAGTGGCAAATACTCACCACTAATTTCTTCTCAATCTCCCTCTCTATGCTTTCTTCTTCATGCTGAAACGTTTTGCGGATGGAAATCCATCACCGGGAATAAAGTGGAGCAAACATTTGCATAATATACTATTCTGTGGTGCAACTCAAAAGAATATGCATCCAAACAGTCAACAAGAGAGGGAATAAATGCATAGGAAATGAGAGCTGGAGAAAACTCTGGCACTATCACAAATACAAAGTTATCAACATACAGGGAAATTAAAAATTGAAAGTCAATTTTGATTATTGTAGTACATGAAACCACCATGAACGCACTTTTCTCTGAGTGAATTGCAATAGCCTGAGCCTTCAATGTATTACATTGACCTTTCAATGAAACTAAACAATTATTGGACCATTGCCAAATTCATCTTTAATGGATATCTAAAGTTGGTTATTCAAAGAAATCTGTCATTCAAAAGACACGACATATAGGATGCTCCAATAGCAGCATTGATATCATGTTTCAACTGCTCATTATGTCAGCCATAGGAATGGAGGACACTGGCAAAGAGAGGGAGAGAACAAATGCAGTGACACAAACACAAAGCGCTAGCCTTGGTTTAATGGTATGCCCCTGAATAGCCAGAGAAAATGGCAACGGTAAGAGGCGGTTAAGTGACTTCGCTGTCGCTGGGCCTGGGGCAGAGACACAGGGGCAGGACAGTGAAAAACAAAGAGAGTCCCTTTCCTGAAACATGGATGTTTGTGTCCAGAGGACAACTCCTGGCCTCAGGGCCTTAATTTTACTCCATTAGGTGAAGTGACCTGGAGAAGATCGGGGCAAACATGCTGAAAGGACACAGTGAGAAAGACAGAGTGATGAAAAGAGCATTTTTTCACTTTGTGCAGAGGTACATCGGTTTCCACACAATGGCTACTGTCTGATGGACTGGCCTAAAGGGAAAGCTTTTCTATGTGTGCGTGTGCCTGTGTTTATTTGTTTATGTGTGTGTGCAAGCGTGTATGTGTGCGTGATTGTTGACATATTGGTCTCCAGAGACCTGCTGTCAGAGACGCGTGTGACAGAACTTGAAATGGCCCAAAAAAAAAAATGCGAAAGCCATGTTGGACATGACAAACTAGAAACATGCCTCATACAACAAAAATCATGTCTCTGCGGCACACTACAGTGATACCACCCAATTGTTTTTTTGTAACATGTAATATTAATGTGTTTGTGTCCTGCATGTGTGTGCGCGTGTATGGGCATGTGTGCGTGTGTGTGTGAAAATGGATTCTAATTATTGCTGCATCCTCTTTCTGCACTCTGTGGTTGAGTGGCCGAGTGTGACAGACACAGCTGTGAGCGTGTCATTGGGTGTCTGGGATTGGTGCGAGGCAGGGGAGGAGGACAAGGGGACTAAGGGACCTTGTTTGACACACTCTGCTAGCCTGATCTCCCTCTCTCTCTCTCTCTCTCTCTCTCTCTCTCTCTCTCATGCTATCCAAGCCCCTAGCCTTTTCCTCCCCGCTCTGATTAATGAGTCTCGTCAGGTACCGTCCGCTGCCACTCACACCAATTAAGACATTAGGCTTTTCCACATGGCTTCCTGCTCTTAAACAAACAGCAGGACTGCCGGGTCCATCCTCTCTCTCTCCGCTCTCCGCAGGTACCGTGTCCCTCGCCCAATCAGTGCCCCACCGCCCCAGCAGGGGCTACGGTTGTCCTCATTGGGGAGGACAGTCACAGATACAGTCTAGAACCGGGCCTGTTAGCCTCCTACGGTGGAACCCAGCGCCGAAAAATGGAGCAATCAAAGCCGAGTGTCAAACAATCCCTGCGTGACAGACAGCCCTCCGTGGAGATCTCTCTTCCTGCTCTCTCTGTGTGTCTGTCTGCAGGAAGCCACCGCAGGACGACTCTGGGTTTGAACCAAAGCTTTAATTGGATCGACCGCTAACTGGCTTTTGCGGCGCAACAAGGGGGAAAGCGAATTACTGGCTTGCCTTGATTGGACGCTCTTAACCCTGATTCTCACCACACACTTGAAAGTTAATTGTCTCTGACCCCTCTGCAACCCATGTCAAGAAACTCTCCAAAATCGAATTGAATGCATTATCCCGCTATTGAAGTGGACGATCAAATGCCTTCCGCCGTGACAGTGAGTCTTGTGTTTGTGTAATCAAAGATAATACCTAGTCTGTGCAGCGTTCAATGGCAGCCTGTCCCCTGCTCTATGACATAGCCTAATGAGATTAGCCATGGATATCAGTTAGTCACATCATTTAGTACAGCAGAGAGAGAAAGAGAGAGAGATGAGCTCTTAATGCGCGGTGATTCGTTCTGTGTGTCCGAGCGCGTTTCTGCGTGTATGGAGGACGGGGCCGTACGCCTGCGGTCTTTATGTTCCCGCGCCCGTGGTGTTCGTAGCCGTCGCGTTGCGTTAGTATGCCAGTCAATCAAGTGGCGGGGGCCTGTCTCTCATCAAGGTGCTATGCATGATTGCCAATGCTTGGATGCGCAGAAATTTGCACCTCCCCAGAGAGAGTCCCCGCTGAGAGGGGAGGACTCATCTGTCACACAGACCGCTGTCCTGATCCGCAGTGACAGATGTGCAGCCTGACTCACACGGACGACAACACAGTACAGGAGGCCTAAACAGTAAATACTGCTGCTGTGGGGACATGAGCATACAGCTGCCATACACTGTAGACGTGTTGATATATATACGTACATACAGGGTACATATGGTGGGACATGGATTTATGAATATTGATTATTTTCTATAAATCCAAGGACAAGCAGATAACAGGGAATAATAATTGTACAATAATTTTGCGCTGAAAATACAATTGCCTCAAATGTGTTTCAGGTCATCAACTGATCCTCCTTTTTAACTTTTTTCCTTTTTGAGTTTGGATGTTCACAACACACACACAACAGTTACAGCTTGCCATAGAAAATATCTCATTTTCAGAGAGGGTATTTGGTGCTGTGTATCTTTTCTGTCAGTAATCGTTTTCCTTTGTTGAACCCAGTCACATTTTCATCCATTTCGCTCCCCAGTTTAGTGCCACCAGGCTTTTGGAACTTTGTCAAGTCTTTTGACCTGTAACAGAATGAAAAGGCAAAAAGGCAGCTACTGCAGCACTCAAGACCGGGGAAATTAGCAGAGAGAGGGATGGAGGGAGGGAGGGATGGAGAGATGGAGGAGTGGAGAGGGGCCACAGGACTGCAGTGTGTCGGGTGGAGCGGGGGTGGGTGGGTGGGTGGGGGGGGATGTTTTCTATGTCACTGCAGTCCCATATTGTCCCCAGAAAATGTCACTCTGCCCTTGGGAGGCAGCGCTCGGAGGCGAGACTCATCTGTCTGACCGCATTTACCGAGATGTTCTGTGGCCAGATCCCGAGGAGCCTGGGAGGCGTCCCGCTACACTTTGTTTGCCCACAGATCCACACCCCTCACACTGATTGTTTCCCACTTTTCTAACTCTGATTTAAGGAACTGCAACATCCTATATAGACCTCCTCAACAGATTTAAAATGGACTTTATCTCTCAACTACACAATAGTATTTGGGATAAATGTGCATTTTGCTTGCCTTCTTCTCTTTTGGGCAATTATCAACATTTTCATATCTCTATACATAGCAGCAGGGAACATTATCTGCAGCTATCCAAAGAGTCAAAGATGCACTATCAAGACACTGTGTCATTTGAAATGCTTACAATAAGTAGAGAAAAAAAACGAACTGAAAAGAAACTGTGAAGATACTCATTTAAAAAAGAGGCAGGTACAATATATCAATCAATGAAGCACCAAAATGGATTCTAAAGTACATGTACTGTGATGTTCAGTCATTCATTTATGGTAAGTATCTCTCTCTCTCAAATAATATTTGCCATTGGTCCTGTCAGGCTGCTGTAATGACATGCAAATCTATGCCTGTGTCAAAGTTTCCTCAACTGTGCAACCTTAATGGCCCATGTCTGTAAGTGTGTGGGAGGGGGAAGTGTTTCACTTCTTGGCTTCTAATCAAACAAGCATGAAGAATGTGCATACATTTTTCTGGAATAAGATACTGGAATTGGTTATACTTGCCTAATTCAAGCATTTAAAAAAACCCATCTACTTGAAGTACACCTATAAGCTTAACTGTATGAAAGCTTTACTGTAGAAATAATGTACAGTTGCATGTTATACAAACAAAATCAGTAGACAATTGCTTTTCCTCCATTTTAATAAAATATATCCTTGTTGATAAATGTATATTCTCATTCCAGCATTTTTTTTGGTTTCATGACTGGATTGAGGTGGGAGGTAAAAAAAAAAAAAAAAAGTCAGAAATTAAGTAATTATTTTTTTTGCTTGTTTTTTTTGCTGTCAAATTGCTTCATTTAAAAGAGAATGAAAGTCTAGCAGAATAGTTAGAGTTTCATTTCAACAAACACAAAAAACATGAATGCATAGGTATGCAGCTGTTGATATGCCCAAAGGGACGAATCATGCCCATGTTAGAAATGTCAGTTCCTGCAATACAAGCTTATGATATGAACATTGAAACAGACATTGACTCTCATTCTTTTGTGCGGGATCCCTGGAATGGCTTGTGTTTGTAAATTAGTACATGAATACAAAAATGTGAGTAATCCTCTAATCGAGTTCATTTTTGTCATGCCGAAAGGCAAGCTGCGCTCGCTGCTAAGGATTACAGCAGCTCATTAAAGAGAGGCATCCATGATTGAAATAGGCCAAGAGCTCTTTTCTCTGAACCAAATAGAAGACAAAAGAGCTCAAGGAAATGAATGGTTTATCAGGCCTGGGCAGAACCCTCGTCTTGTCTTCTATAAGCCCTGGACACGACATCGGCTGCATCGACTCGGCTGAGGACCAAGATTAAATGGCTTATTGACTGCGACAGGTCAGAGACATCAAAAATGTAGACTTGTAGAGGAAGTCACCTTCAGATGTCATCCAACTACCAGGATCTTTGAGACACACACAAGGATGCGTCAGTGCGTTTGTATGCCAACTTTTGATTTTGTTTACCGCGAGGGAAAGAGCTCAAACAGAGCTGCCACAAGTCTCCGTCATGTGCTTTGATTTGTAGCTTTTCTTTTTCAACATACTTTTTTTCTTCTTGGTGAATTCTGTTTTCAACAAGTAAAACAGACCACATTTAAAGTCTCATTCTGCAGCATAATTTATAGAAACCAGCATTACACCTGAGGGACGGAACTTTATTAAATGGTGATATGAAATGCCATCTTTTTCCCACCTCTCCTCTTCTGAAAGATTCATAAAGGCCAGTTAGTGATTGAGTCACCTCAGAGAGCAGGTGGACTTGGCTGGAAATGTGATGTGGGAATTGTGGCTTGTCTTTGCAACAATTGCGCAGCCCCTCCAAATCACTGACATTAGCTCCTCAACTAGAAGTTTCTCACCACACTTTATTGGGGGGGCCAGGAGGTTTAATAATTTATAAGGACTCAGGGGCATTCATGGAAAGCAAGATTGAATTTTTCAAATGCAGTTTATCTGGCACTTGCAGCTGGGGGCTTCTTGAAGGTGTATTCAGGACCTTGTCAATACGCTTTGCCCGTATAGGTTGTGACATTAAATTAAATAGGTTATTGACTGGCAGGTGAGTTGGCAATGAGGCTGCTAGAATGCACACTCACTGGCTCCCTGACCCAACCTGCTATGGATCACTGCTCCATAAATCAAAGTATAATAGATCCAGATCTTCGCCTTCTGTTTCCCTCTGCATCCTTTATTTGTTTTTAATTTGTATTGATGGTACTCCCATGGCCCCTCTCGGATATATAGAAGCAATAACAGCGGAAATGCCACTGCATCTCCCAGGCCGCTTGTCATCTGCTCACTGTGTGTTTCTCTCATCAGTGAGCAAGGTAAGCATGTTAGCTGACAACAATCAAGCTAGTAATGGATGTTATCCCTTCATTTTGGATTGCTCCTTGGTATAGCTTCATATGTCAAGGGATCTCTCTCTCTCTCTATTTCTCTCTCTCCCTCTCTCACACACACACACACACACACACACACACACATGCCCACACACACACACAAACACACACAAAGATCAAGAGTCAATTTAGAGACAAGGCAAAGATTATTGGAAACAAAGTGTCAGATTCTGATCATTGATTTTAGAATGACAACCTGAAGAGTTGTGCACCCCTTTGACCCTTTCTTTCTTCTGTTTGTCTGGAGGCATACATTTATCTAAAGTGACTATAGGTTTTTCTTTTTTGTTTTATACTGCAACTAATAGCCTCATTTATTTTTCCTGTATTGGTAGATTACCTCTACTCTACATTTACACCTGCAGAAGCTGTTACCAAAGGTAGCATGTGGGTGTTAAAATAAAGAACACATTTCCATTTCCTCCATACCCCTGCACCCCTGTGAATGGGTGCGAGATCATCAAGCCATTCCTATGGCAATGCAGGGCTGTTACAGAAACAGAATGATGGGAAGAGAAACACAATTACAGTGAGCAGCCATTTCCCCCATTCTGCCGACCAGTCCTGGCAGTGCTGGGTTTGATTGATGCAAGGCCACCTGCCACGCCGTGAGGCGTGCTCAGACGCTGGAACATGTCGCCGGCCAGATGTAATTTGGTTAATGTTGTGTAGATGTTGCCGCGATAATGATAGAATATCACTTTGCAGGTTTCCTCTGTTATGCAGCAGAGGTGGGAGGAGAAGACGCCAAGAGGCTCAAGTGGAGTGGGGAATAGCGGGATGTGTGGAAGGAAAAAAGAAGGAAGGGCGAGGGGGGGAAAGAGATGTTGGTATAAATCAGGACTCGAAGCTAACACTGTAGCAGTGTGCCTCATTGCACGTCGGGAGAAATGTGGCGTGTGTAAAAACACATACTGTTTCCTTCTTCGCCACATTGACCAAGCAGGACACAGCTGGGACCCCAGTAGAGTCAGTCCAGCTAAGGAATGACATCACTCTCCATTTTTCTGAAGCAGCCTCACTGGTGACACCAGCTGCTGCTTGGTGGCAGATATGGGGTTGTAGCTTGGAGTGAGATATGCACTACAATACAGTAATAACAATATCTTTATGCAGGTTATACAAAACAATCCACAAACTACATTGTTACTAAATGAATTTGACTCTGAAAAGAAGGTATCAATGAAAGTTCTTCACCTTTTTAACTTTTTAATTCTCTTTTCATCTTCAGCAAACAAAGCATTGTGGCTGAAAGAAGTCAGAGAAAGCAAATGGATTTCCGAATCCGGTAATCTTTTCTTCCCTGTGTTCTTTTTTTTTTTTTTTTGTATTTACTTTTAATTTGTATTGATCTTTCGCCTGCGCCTCAATTTTGCTGATGTCAGAGAGGTGAGGGAGCATTACAATATACAATTTTTTTTTTCTCCTCTCTTATCGTGGGGGAAATGAAAAGCAAATGGCACCTTTGTCCAGGACGTGAGATCGTCCAGGCGGAAGGGCTTTGAAGCACGGGGTGAAATTGAAAAGGTTGCAGGTTCACATCCCTGGACAATGACAGCCCTCTGCCTCCACTCCTGCCGCTCACAGGAGATTAGAAGAGCCGGAGAGATAAGAAGAAGCATCGGCTGAACGTTTTTCTGGGCTGGACAGATCGAAAAGCTGAAGTGCTCCAGTTAGCCAGAAGACAGACAAATAGACAGAGACAGACCGGCAAAGCGAGGACACAGAGTGAATCATTCAGAGCTGACCTTGGCTTGATCGC
Organism: Centroberyx gerrardi; assembly: GCF_048128805.1. Taxonomy (NCBI): domain Eukaryota; kingdom Metazoa; phylum Chordata; class Actinopteri; order Beryciformes; family Berycidae; genus Centroberyx; species Centroberyx gerrardi. The sequence continues at coordinate 20,274,036 of NC_136010.1, read as the reverse complement.
TGTGCATAGACTGGTCTTCTGGATCTAAGAGGAAAAAGCCGGATAAACTAGATCAATAATAAAACAACACAGTATCAAAGAGTAGGTTTGAAAATCATATGTTATAGGGTCAGAGGCTGTCAGCAGCGCTGCTTATCCTTGCCAAGTGCTTAGAGGAGACGTCTGAAGCGGCAAACTGTGAAAGTTATGAGTGATAATACTTTTATTCTGAGACCAAGGGTTTCACATTTAACTGTACTTATTGCTTTTTTTATGTATACATACAACTGGATCTACACACACACACACACACACACACACACACACACAAATCCTCTTGAGCAATGCAACTTCTCTGTCGCCTTTCATGGCCCAAATAAAATATGATAATGCATGCAGTCTGCCTGCAAAATAGGTGAGGCTTTAGGGAAATGATGGAGGACCGCAGTGCAGCCAAGGCCACCAAGCAGGCTGCTACTTAGCAGACGCCCTGCTACTCCCTAGAGTTACACCCTGTCCCCGTCATCAGTCTCTGAGCCGCTGATCCTCCAAATTAAAAGTCAAACGAGCTGTAATCATTCTTATGGTATTGTGCTTGTGAAGTGGTGTATATGCATCCTCAAGATTAAGCTTCAGTTGTTTGTCTTTCTTCATCCAAATGACATAAAACTCGCAATAAATATCATTTAATTTCTGTAGGCTGATAGGAATTTCCCCAAAAAATGTAATTTGCCAGAGCAAGCAGGGGTTTCTCTTTGTATTGTTTGCATCTATTACTGAGTTATTCAAACTGATGCAATTTACCCTGCGCATAGAGGCTGCTCAAGAGTCAAAGCTTGCCAAGGCTGTAGTCCTCTGCCACATCATTGCCATAGTTCCAGTCAAAAACAAAGCCTCAATACAGATCTCATCACTCCTCCAACCAGGCTCACAGTTCCACTGCGGCAAGATGAAAAATGTCCACACATCTTCCATCTCACAAGCAGGATCAATTTCAACCAGGGTTCAATGAGAGAGATAGGAATTGCAAAAAAGGGAAAGCCAGAGCAGAGGGAGAAAGGGAGAGGAGCTAAATACGTCTGCATTTTTATTTGACTTAAAAGAGAATTTTTAAAGTTCAGCTCTTGGTGAGTGCGGTCTGTCCGTTGGTCTGTTGGGGCTGCGTTCTCTCCCCTCCTGTGCTTTCTGACCTACCTGATGTTTGAATTAACTGGTTTAAATGACAGGACCGCCTCAGAGAGGCGCCCACAGGCCCTGCTCTCCCAGGGTTTCAAAGGCCCAGCGACCCGGCTGCTGTCGGCTGTCAGGGGGGAGACGGGAACGTGTGGTGGGGAGATAACCTGTACGGGACGGAGCCCACAGTCGCATGCCTCTTTGACAGGCTTATTAACGGGAACCCGCCAAGGAAAAAGCCCCTATCGGCAGAGGGATCAGGGGAGAAGAAACCTTCCCTTATCACCAGGACACCAGGGATTAGAGCCTGGCCTGCTCTGATAAATTAATTATTCTCTCTTATCTGTCATGTTTAAAGACTGTCAGACAAACCCACCTAGAACCACAGTGCTGGACAACCGCCGATGCAGCGAGAGAGAAAGGAACATGAGGCATTCATCCTACGCTGTAGTATAGGGCCTATATGCCCACATCTAGTTCTCTCTGGATCCTTTTTTGCTGCTGACTGGAAACAAAGACAGAGAGAAAAACAAAAGACTTTCGAGTACAACATAGAATATTTTGGAAGATATTAAGGGAAAGGGGAAAAATTTGAAATTAATATTAGAAGACGGCACAAGGAAATGCTTATGCGTCCTATATTCATCGTGTTCCTCCTTGCAGTTTCCATGGCAAAGGCAATAATACAGCAGTTGTGTTCCCTTTGTTTAGCTCACACAGTCTGGCTATTTGAATAAAGCGACTCCTTCCTTTCAACAATTCATTTCTAGATGCCAAAGAAAACTTTCCTGCTGGAATTTTATAAAGAGAATCAAATTAACCCAGGTCTTTCCTACAAAAATAAGGGATAAAGGAGGTCTTTAGCATGTCTGCTTTGCTGCTCTAATAATGCCCTCATAATGCCCTAATATCTTTCTTATGCACCTTTTAATCAGAAATTCAATTAAACTCAGTTTATGCAGTACAGTTTCTTCAAAGTCATCATGCATAAAAAACACAACACAGAAAAAAATGATGTCCAGTTGGCAGCCCTCAAATAATAGACAATTTTCAACCATTCTTATGTCTCTAGAAAAATATATTTCTGCTTTATTTCTTGTAAAAGAACAGCAAAAGACCATATCACTGATCTGCATTCAAAAATGGATACATCAATGTTGTGCTGTCAGATATGAAACAGATCAGAGGAAGCCATCAAAGAGCAAAAACAAGTCACATGTGGATAGATTTATTCCCTGTCCTTTGAGCACAGCCTAACTTAAAACAAGGGGGTCGTAAATGCAGAGACATGTGCTGCCTGTGTCATAACCTGCCCTTTAATGCCCTTGAGGGGGCTGCTTGAAGTCTGTCAGCGGTGCTCACCTCCAGCCTGACTCGGGCAGAGCGGCAGCAGCATACCTGGAGGGTGATTGGCAGGCCGGGCAAGTCTGGGGCTTCACCAGCCCCTCTGCAATAATAGCAGAACGTGAATGCTGGGAATATTAATGTCCTTCATATTTTATTAATCCTAAATCCGTGGGATATCAGCTTGGTGCTTTATGAAAAGAAAACATCAATCCTGCAGAGGTAATGAGCACAGGAGCAATTGGGGGGGTAATGGAGGTAGAGAAGGAGGAGGAGGGGATGTGAACCCCTCCAGTTATGTGCTAAGGGAGGAGGAGAAAACCAATATTTGGCTGTCTGCTGTTGGGCACCGTCCGTTAAATGACTGTGCCGCAGGGTAGAGACACTGCATGCTGGCTATTGTTGGGGCGCCTCATCTAGCTAAATGTGATGATTTTTGTTTGACACCCCACCCCTCTCTCTTTTTTTTATTTCCTGTGTGTGTCTGCGCATGCTTGTGAGCATGTGCGCATGGGTGTGTGTGTGTGTGTGTCTGTGTGTCTGCGTGGCTGTGCGTGTGCTTTATTTCCTTGATTGAAGCACGGGGGCTTTGTTGTTCTCAAAGCTTGTCACATATTTTAAAGTGTCAAAATGACACGACAGCACACCAGCTGCATTAGCGGTGACATGTGGTTTCATAAAAGCATGCATATGGAACAGTAGGGAAAACGCCGTCAAGGTCAAGACAAATAAAACAGCGACTCCACATAGAGGCTGTCAGAGTACAACAAAGTCACAGAAATGTGCCCAGGCATTTTCAGACCAGCTGGCTGAACGATCCCACAAGTCACAGCGCAGGTCTGATGGATTACAAATGGATTGGTCGTTATTTGTGAACATCTCAATCAAACATCACTCAAAAACTAGTCACTGGAGTGACGGTTTTGCCCTGTGGAATTAAGCTGTTGGTTGATTCATGGAAAACAATGGAACGCCAGGGCATCTGTCTTCATGGACAAATTATAAAACTTCTAGTCTGGTGGTTCCTAGGACTAAAAGCAGATGCCTATGGCGTTAACTTACATAGTGTGAGCAGGTGGTTGTCTGTGTGTTATTGTTAGAGGACCAGGCATTGATGCGATTATGTGATGTGAACAGATGGATGTGAATAATGACTACCGCTATTTACCACCACCATTCAGTATCATTTTCTTACATACGGGAATTCAGAAAGAGTTGCTTGTACATATGGTGTGCAGGCCCTCCGATTACATGATAGATGTTCAGCATTCTCTGGGGCAGTACATTGTTCTCAAATGGGTGAAAATACGCAGTTTCTGGCTACAACCTCAGTTTCCGTTTAAAGAGGGCCATTATGTCTAATCATAAAACATCTGGAACATATCACAATGCCCCTCTCTGCCGTTGCCATTATGGGTCCGAAGTCTCCTCCTGCCTCCGCTTTGTGTTTATTTGGATGGCTCTAGGCTAAATAGCAGCCCAAATATTTAAGACTCAAAGTGATAAATGATTTCCTTGTATTTTAATGAAACAGTCAGCTCCCTCTCTGCAAATAAATCATATTCTAAGATGATGCCATGTAGCTCATACATCCTCCGCATTAGTCAGCCACATTTCATCCTTCTTCATCCCCATAACCACTCCACTCTTCATTATAGCTTCATTCTCTTTCCATCTGAAACAACTATACCTCCACCCTTTCCTCCCACTACCTTCAGCGTCTACAGATGTGAACCATTTGAATACATTCAAAGAGCAATGGGGTCCATTAGCGCCACAGGCCTGACCCATACAAGCTTTAAGCTGGAGTATTAGCTGCGCTATTACATTTAACAAGAGCTAAACTGTTAAATGACATGGTCACCTCAGGGTAACAGCAGCAGAGACGCAGCATGGAAGCATGGAAATGACTCTGCAATGATCATAGTGTTGCTTATTCTTCAAAAGGTCACTGTAATATTGGCATTAAAGACCTCAATTCACTGAAGATTTTGACAGGGGTATGTGCAAAATGGCTATTTGGCCCTATAGTGTTGTGGTGTATTAGCAAGATAGATGGATTTCATAACATAACACTATGCTCATTTGACAAGTTTCAGGACTCTTTTGGATGGAAGCTGTCATAATGCTACTTGTCTTTCCTTAGATCATCTCACTTTATGATGCTTTGTTGGAAGGTTACGCTACAGTATATTATGAGGACTATATACAGTATATGTAGTTAAACTAAATTGTTCTGTCAATACATACATCAGTAGGTCATTACATGGTTATGGCCTCTTCACTGATCAATAATTAGGAAAAAGTCCTGGTAGATCATCTGATCACTCATTGTCCTTATGCCAATATATAATTAACTGAAATCGCATATTCCTACGATTGAACGCACCTTGAAGATAAGCCAGACCCTCATTTCTCCATGATATACATATGGGGGACTCATTTGGAGCCAGGGAATAGGTCAAATGGGCTAAACTGCATGGTGAATAATTTAAGATTCTATTAACATTTAAATTTGACATTGATTTGACACAGTCAGGCCTCTGCTAAGTGACAAGGAGTAGGGAGGTCGGGGGGAAGAGAGGCTGTGCCATGATAATTGCACACATGGCTCATGGCTTTCATTTTATTTTTTTATATGTTTGTTTGTTTCCTTAGGTCTGTTTTGTAGCTGTGAAGAGGTATTTCCCTCACTTGGAAAAACATGCCAATTACAAAAGTTTAATTTTTGTTTGGTGTTCCTTTGTATGGGTCCCTCATGAGCTGGCCAGAAAATAACCTTTTAGAAAGCCACAGGAAGATTGACACTAAGCTGAACAGAGTAGCTGAATGTGTGTGTGCGCGTGTGTGTGCGCGTGTGTGTGTGCGCGCGTGTGTGTGTGTGTGTGTGTGTGTGTGTGTGTACATGTGAGGGATCACAAATCAATAGCTTGGGGTCATCTTCTCCAGACAATCGTAACCTCACAGATAAAGCGGCACAGGCCAGGCAACCTCATCGCCTTTTAAAGATCTGTTTACACAGAGACAAAGACAGGGAGGAGAGACCTTTTAATAGGACAGACCTGCCACTTGCATCGAGGTCATTGAATTTAGAGCTTGCATTTACTGGACAGATGCCTGGTTAGTTCAGGATTGTTCAGTTTCATACTCAGACGTGTACCAGCTCTTTTAAGGCTGAATATTGTAATGCAAAAAAATGTATTTAATGTCCCAAATTCTAGGTGTAACCACTACTTTAGACACTGTACTTGAGTAGTGATTACAATAGAGCACAAGAGCAGTCATTAGCATTCAAACAGCCACTCTGGCATTTACCTTGTACAATACATACTAGATTTGTTGAGCAAATGCTGGCCGTACCCAAACCTGGGTTTGATAAATACAGAAAATGATTTGTGAAGACCACATCAAAAGGGCAAAGGAATTCATTTTGTGAGAAAAGTTTTAGGACATGCACAAAATCTTTGTAATCAGTAATCCCACAAAACAATATGATAGAATAAAACTGCAAAATGGTACAGAAAGGCTGTTTTGACAGTATATTTCTAATACCAGGTGCCATTCTGCTTCTTTAGCATTGCTGTTAGCCATAAGGCCAGGTGGCATATTGTATCTGTGGAAAAGTCTGCAGTGATATCCCTGGTGAGAGGAAGGGGAAAGACTAGTCCGAGGTGGATGAAAATACTTTACTTCTGGGTTATGAACAATGAACAATACTTGTCAAATGTGGTTGGAAAACCAGCAACAGGGTGCTCCCACATGACTCAATAGCCTTGGAGTATTTTACAACGACCAAAAAAGCATCAAACAGTGCTTGCTATACGCTTCAGAACTACTGCTGTAATTAAAAGAAATATTTTGCTCAAAACCTAAAGCAAATGATTATGCAAACAACCTTGTTGTGACAGCCCAGCTAACCGTATTACATCACCATGGCAGTGTGACTATGTAACCAGACAGCCAAAGATTCTTTGTAGTGTCACAACTGAAAAAGTGAAAAAGAGGCTTTGCAGTTGCATCACAAATCTCCAAGCAACCACAACCATCATGGAGGTCCACTGGAGAATTAACTGTGTGCACATAATGGCTAAATATATAACAAAAGGGCTAAAAAAAAAAGAGATATTGTGGTCTGGGTGCAGGCTTTGAGTGATGTTATAAATAAAACTGAATAGTCTTAATTTGAGGGGTTTTTTTCTGTTTATTTTCGATTAATGCTATCTAATTAACGCTTGCTAGCTAGCTATGCTAACTCTTAGAAAACGACATTAACGCTACCACCAAAGCAGTAAAATATACATGATTTGCCTACAACTTTGTAGATAGACCACCAAGGATGCAATGGAGTCTCTCACACAATCAGGCAGAATAGAGCGACACATCAACCAAGTCGCTCACAGTGTGAACGTCCTGTCAGCTGTAACTACGACACGGTAGCACAGTGTTGGTCAGTCTCAAATGGGTAGCAGAGTCAATAAAATTACTACCATAGAACATGGCCACAAGGTTTTCAGCTGGTCAGTCATTAAATTAGAAGTCCCAGTTACGTCACTGGTGTTAGCTGGATACTGTATGATTTGTTTTTAATTACATTTAAAGTCTGCACATATATTATCGCCAGAGAGACTTGGTTTATGCAGGAGATGGATGCAGGCCTTTTTCACACAAACACAGTAGTGAAGGATCGTATTACCTGCCAAGTTGTTCATCACTCTTTTTATTGGATTAAACTCCAGTCATTTTCTGCACTCGGCAGCACAGCACGCTAATAACACAATCTTAAGCTGCATAAATACCACTAACCGCTATGCCGGCCTCGCCTCCATCTCTTTGCTAATTACTCTCCCTGCCCGGGATTTCTGCCATCTATTCTTCTAACAAGTTGTAATAAGTCCTTCCAAACACTCGAAAGTCATTAGAAAAGGACCATTGGCTGCAATCGTTCAGTGCCTGCAGAGAATAGGGAGGAAAAGGAAAAGCCATGTACAGTCCCTTGTGATACAGTGCACAGTCGTATATTCACAAACATGCATCCATTGATTAAAAAGATAAAACGACTACAATCTAGACGACCATGTAGAGCTACACTGAGCTGCATGTTGCAATAAGCAATGCCATTGGTTCTCAAGTCACAGAATGGTGAGTTGTTAAAGCCAAGTTCATGTTTAATGTCACACCCACTGTGGTCTATACAGATGGTTCTGATGTGTTCCTTTAATTATATTCAATTTCACCAAGTAATTTCATGTCAGGCTGGAGAGCCAACAGGGGATCTTCTACCTCCTCAGGCCCTGAGTGGCCAGACAATCCTCATTATGGTGAAACATACATGCTGAAGAAATACCTTTACCCCACTAAAGTGGATCCCTGGTGGGACTCAGCAGCTGCCATTTACCATCGGCTCCACCGCATGTTAATTCCATGTAAACCTCTGAATGCAGGCAGGCTACAGCGCCCCCTGGGGACCTGGGGTCTGACCGTCATCAGTAAGGCCTTAATAAAAAGGGAGCAGCTTATGGATAGGGTTAATCCACCACGACCTGAGAAGGTGCCAAGATACCTGCTGTCATAGATAGGCCCCAGCTGCACATAGGCATTTTACCACATACGGTTGGACTACATACTGTACTAAAAAAACAGTGCTGTAGGTGCATGTATTGCCGGCTTCCCAATAATCCAATCTGTAGTGGTGACTCAATCATCAACACAGCAGAATGATACAGTGAATTAAATCTAAATTCAGGCTGAGGAACAACTTAGTCAGCTAATCTAGGAGACGTGATTGTGTTATTGCAACAACTGGATTTGCTCCCCTCTTCCACGAGCCACTATAGTGTTAGAAGATAGATCAATGACAGTTCACAGATTAGCCCCCAACTTTCTTGCTTATCTCCATGGCTCTTAGTGCAAGTAACAGCAGAACACATTACAGTGAGGGAGAGGTGTGGAAGGGAACAGTTTCATGCAATGACCTCTGTTGCACTGGAGTGTGATAAAATGTCTCGGCTTCTGTGCTTTTAATCTATCAAAGTTGGCAAAAAAAAAAGAAAGCCTCAGCCATAACGCGGCTACAGAGGTTTCATCATAACTGGGCTCTGAAATGAAGCTGACAATATACAAGAAATTACAGAGCCAACTGCATGTATCCATCAAAAAGGGGCTGAAAGTGAAGCTCGTTTTTTTGCATCAAACCATAATGTAGCCAACATATTTCAACAAGAAAAGATGGGGAGCACGGTGACACTCAACTATGAATACATTATGAGGTGAAGACCAAATAAAATGAGACTTTGTCCCCTGTCACTTTTATGAGGTTACCATGTATACTATGCAGCCATCCAGCAGATGAAAGTCGTTTTATGCATTCACGTCCAGAAATGATGCCGTCTAGAGGTTACTCAGTGCTAAAAATAGTTAGATATATAACATCTTGAGAGAGGTGGATGCTATTATGGGCATGGGGAGCATGGGAAGGAAATAAAACAATAAATTTCAATGCACCTTCGTGGGAGAGTAGCTACTGTCACCTAAATTAGATTTGTCAATTCATGTATTACAATCACTTAGTCAGAGAAAGCAAGCTGGAGCAAAATAAAAAAGATGGATGGCCTGACGCATCGTATGGCCAGCTCTATATAGTGAAAATACTGCAGGCATCATTTAGCATTTCTGCCTAAATGAAGCTTTTATTGTATTCTTGCCACAGTGACAAATTTATTATTGAAACAACTTTTTCAATACAAAATGAAAAAGAAAATGAATTACGCATGAGCAAAAGTTTCTTAATTATTCCTACTGTGGGTATATGTATGTCTGTGTCTGCATGCGTGTGTGTGTGTGTGTGTGTGTGTGTGTGTGTGTGTGTGTGTGTGTGTGTGTGTGTGTGTGTGAGTACATACAAGTGTGTGTCAGCCTGTGTGCTTCAGAGCCCAGGGCCGCAGATGGGACCTGGCCTCACCTATCAGAACTGTCTATTAAGCAGGTGACAGGGTGTCTGTAATCACCACCTCAGCAGAGAGTTCAGACAGACCATTACCCACACACACATACCCTTCCATAATCAGCCTGGCTGGCCAGGCTTCCCTCATCATTATCCCAGGAGACAGGAGATGGAAAAATCTCACCAATACCACATCTTCCTGCTCTGTCGGATGGCTGATGGTGGAAGTATGGTGAGATTTATTTTTTCATTTTGCACAAGGTTGGGAACCCATATTGCACTCAATCACAGTTAGTTAAACTTTCCCCCCACTGAGGATGAATAATTTTGCATATGAGGTGAGGTTAGGTGAATGGTGGAAATGATCAGTGAATGAATCAATGTAAAGCGAATGTCATTTGTCACTGCAGGGATACCTGGGCGACTGTCTCTGATGGATGAAGCACTGGGTCAAATCTGTGGTGATCCGGTGGCAGAAAATAAAGGGAGAGGGGGGATGGAAGGGCGAAGAGGGACGGGGGGGATAGAGGAGGGATGTAAGTCTGTGTTAATGATATGGTCATATGTACACGGTGGAGCTCAGATGTGATTAAGGCAATGATATGATGGGTGGTGTCAGCGCTGAGCTTAATGACTAATGCAACGAGACGGAATTGGAAGAGACACTGGTGTCAGGCTGAGGTGGAATAATGCCTGGAGCCACGGCAGCAGCAGACACATGGAACTGCCACAATGAGCAGCCTCATAAGCACAAATCATTACGGTAGTTGGAGACTTAGACATGCATAATTAGCCTAACTGCACAACAATACAAAATTGAAATTCAGTACTTTTGACATTCTGTCAGGCAAATGATAAATAACCAGAAAAAATAATGATGATGATTATTTCACTTATTTGTCATGAATCAGTATCCACTGCTCTAAATGGAAGCATATTGAAAAAAAAAAAAAGGGAGAGAAATGCTTCAACAATAGGACAATGACTTGGTAGAATAATGAGCTCCCCAACCACCATGTACAATAGTATTCATAGCACTGTGAACTCTAAAGTCCTTGGTGGTGAAAAGGAGTAGCCTAAGTTTGAAAAAGATTAACTTTTCATCCCACAATTCAAACAAAGGAAGTTCTTGAGGCCACTGAGGTAGTGCATCTGTTAAGTTAGACTGGAGGAAGGTGTGTGTATATCTATATACGTCTCATTCAGCCAACGCAGTGAAGGAACTAAACAAGATTCACATCCTGTCGTGTTCACAGTCTAAAAGAGAGGATAGTGTAAAAGAGGGCTCAAAAACCAGCCCCATCAGGAAGACCCGGGACATGGTCTCATTCCACTTTTATTGCTACTTGGCCTTTCAGGAAACAGAAGTGCTTGCCATTGCACATCTCTAATAATATCTCTCTGCATACATAAAGAGGAGGATGGGGAGGCTCAGAGGAAAGCCCGGATTGTTTATGGTTGCAATATAGATTTTATACAGCTCCCAGGAAAAGGGAATTACATCTTAAATTACAAAGATGTCTCTGTGAGTTGTCAGCAGCAGGAGTTATATGGGCCTGGCGGCTAGTGTGGCTGTTTGGCTGTGGCTGTGGGGGACACTGGGGAGCTGAAGGCTCCAGAATGGGGCTCAGCAGAGACAGCTGACCTATGCAGAGTCAGCTGAAAATAACACAGTTGCTCGTAGCCCCCGATGAAACAATGGCCCAGATGAGGCTATAGCGTGTGAATTACTACAGAGCCGAGGAAGGTAGAAAAACACGGCACACACACACACACACATACATACACACACCTACACACATGCACAGACACACACACACATACACACACACACACATGCACAGACACACACACTGCTCTATCCAAGGGTAATCCAAGTGTAAACTTGCGTCTGTCTCTTGACAATTGCAACAATTCAGACAAATATTATAAACTATTCAAAAGCAAACAGACACACGAAGGACACATTGAAGGACAAAATCATTGATTTGCTGTATTTTTAGGTTTTTAAACTATCTGGACTTTTGCTATCAGGGAAACTAGCCTTACTAACTAGATCTACTCTGGCTGTGCGGAGATGTGCAGGGCTGAGCCTGATAAAGGCAATGCCCAGTCAGTTTATTATGTTTTTAATATATACACACATAATTGGGCTAATGTTATGCTTGTTGCTATGCTGTGCCGCTGTAATGGCAGGATGCTACCACTGTTCACCTGTATGCTAACCGTGGCTAAGTTTAACCGACCAATTCACGGATGCAGTGCAGTTTTACCTTGTCTTCTGTAGTCTGTTCTCTAAATATAAGTACAGAGAGCTGAGTTGCCTAACAGCACTAGAGGAGAGATAACGTTATCGCTCATCAGCTCTATTTATGATGATCATCTGGTCTTTTTGCAAAAGCCTTGTTAACACACGAATAATTGGTTGACATGGTCTATTCTGATGTATCGTAGCAAAATTATTAGCCTTGATGGTAATAATCTATTGCTCACAAGCCCTAGAGTGTAACCCTGGTGTAACCCATGCTGGTCCCCAGCATTACTGTGTTTCACTTTTAGCTGTGTTGCACTTTGCACCATGTTTCAAGTAATGTTATTGTAGTCATGCCCATGAGTAATTTCAGCAGCTCCTATCAAAAATATAGTACTCCTAACTGATTTGTCAGTGTTGAACCTTTGAGAATTAATTGTATTGTTTGGCTCAGTGAGGGGGGGTGTATGCAGCACTGGTTGGAAAGGGGGATGGAGGCAGGTTTTGTCATCGTTTTGGTCGATCTTTGCACCTGCAGGGGGTGCCATTCTACATAAATCTTACATAGTGTATCTTTAATTAAGGACTTTTGGTACTAATCTACTACTCACATGATGGAACTGCTATTCTCTGTCTCAGCAGCTCAGTATGTGATTGCACAATCATGCAGGTGCAGTGTGATCGATTGCTGATGGCCAGTCGGGGGCTGGATTGGCTTAATAAGCTTTTGCCACTGGCTAACAATTTCTCTACTTCTTTAGACAGAAATACTTCATCCAAATATATATATGTAATGAATTAAAACAGTGTTACAGAAGAATAAAAGGTAAGGCTTTGTTTTACAGCCCGCTAATTACGGTGTAACTAGTTAATTATGGGGTACTAATAAAATAACAATGCTGTAGTTACAGGTTAACAAACAAGAAGTCCGGGAATTAAGGGGTAACAATTTTGTAATTAACAAATGTTATCGGTGCTTAAAGGTTCATGCACTGGAAAAAGGCCATTGTAAAGTACTACCCATGTTTCTTCTAACTACATGGGTTGATGCACAGGTTGCTCTGGAAAAAAGAAATTCTACACCTGAAAAGCTGAACTGAAGATGACTAACTTTTCTTTTTATTTTCCTAAAGTATCCCCTCAGATATGATAGTAGGTAGTAGTAATAGGTAATAGTAATATATAGTAATAGTAGTAGGAAGTAGTAAGGCTAGAGTGAGCTAACTTGTGGCTTAAAACAGTGAAGGTGCAATAGGAATTAGCAATTAAATAGATGTTTTCTGCATAAAAAATACGGTATCTTAATACAAATTCCAAATATTAAGTTATGTGTTTATAGTGTAGTTTATAAACTATGTACGAAGTGGGCACATCTCTGTCTTCAAAGTTTACTGGGGCCTGAGCTTCATCTGATGAATCATAAACCCGAGTTCAGAGAATTAAAGGAGCGTCATAAAGGAGCGATTGACCTGAACACAAACTCAGACTCACACTTTCATCTCTGATCGGTGTTCTGCACATTGAGAAAGAAAACTCACGTTGCATTTATTTGGAGAAACATTTACCTTTTAGAAAGGAAAACCTGGCGAGTGATTTCCATCTTGGTAAGCCACATGTATTTGTAATTGTATTATTTAACAGAAAAAGATTAGTACAGAGGATTTTGCTCAACAGACCAACAAGAGACAGACAGTCAGGATAGACTAGTTGTTTGTGTTGAAGGATTTGCATTTATGTCCAGTTCTTCCTTAGTTTGATTTACATTGTAAATTCACAGTTAGATTTGTTGTTGAAACAACACCTTGATTAAAGGCATAAGATGAAGCTGTGATGAAGCATGTTGACCTTGAATGAAGCTACATCAGGTGGCCTTATGGTTATTTGATTATTAAGATGTTGCCATTGCATTTCTTTCAGCATCCATGCAAATGGTCGCACAACTCAATGCCCTTAATGACGACCGCCATGAAAACATCAACTGCATGTTTGTGAAAGTCCTGAATTAGGAGCAATACCTTTATGCTGAAGCCTCTAGTTTCTCTGGAGTGACTGCTGAGCTCGACTGTGATCTTTCACCTCAGTCTACTGTTGGTCTCGGCTCCAAACCTGCTTGTGGATTTGAGAGCCTCAATATATGGGAACCAATAGTCAGCACAGCTTCATCAGCATACAAACTTCTCTTGGATATGGACAAAGGAGACCTTCCTCCCACAGAGAAAGAGTCTCCTCTCATGACCGAAGACACAGTGTTGCTGGAGCATCCATCCACCCAGCTCAGCATGTTGAGGCTCAATCCAACCTGCTCCGCCTTGTTGAGACTCCATCCCATGAGGCTCCAATGACTGATGACTACAAAATCATCGAGAGATTGAGGCTGCTTCAGCACTCCCCCAATGGTTTTGATGATGACTACCACATGGAGGCAGTTGGAAAGAGATACCTCTATGCTCCCCCATGTGACACATCTGGATTTGTGGCTGACTGCTGCTCACCCTGTGGGTCCACTCTGGGCTGCCTGGATGAGTGGGAGCCACTGGTCAAATCCTACTTTGACTTGGAGAAGCTTTATCACATAGATTTGCAGTTGACAGCTCCCCACAACATGGGCCGACTCTGGACCAGCTTGACAAATGGGAACCTATTGTCAGCACTGATTCTCACCTGATGCAGTTCCTCTCTGTCCTCCTGGAGTAGGAGGAACTTAGTGGAAAGCACATGTATACTTCCTCATCAGCAAGTTCTACATTTATGGCTGCCTGCGTTGCACACTATGCCCCTACTCAAGATCATCTTGATGAATGGGAGCCAATCGTCAAAGCTGATTCTAAACTGATGCTGTCCCTCCAGGACTTGGAGAAGGAGGAAGAACAATGTCCTTTTATCAAAAGGGAAACAGTCGACTCTTGTGCACAGATTGAGGCCGCTTTTGCAAGCTCTGTCACCGTCCTGCATCAACCTGTATGTTGCAAGGGAACAAAAGTCACTGTCCTCTCTGCTGGACCTGACAATAACTCCACCTCAGAGGTGGTTCTCCCCGTCTCTCTTGCTGAAAAAACCCTGATTCACCTGTTTAAGGAAGGATCAACCGACCTGCTTCAGGAGTCCCAGGCTTCAGCCATCCAGGCTGAGGTCAAAGCTCCACCAAGTCTTGTGATTGAAACTGTAAAGGACACCAACGATCTGTCCAGTCTGACCCTGGAAAAGACACTTTCATCCATCCAACTGGTCGAACCTACAGGACCTCAGAGTTCCAGTGCCAAAGACAGCCTGTCAACAAAACCAAAGAAGAAGAAGCATGGCTTCTTTTCTTGGCTATCCCGCATATTCCAGGGGAAGAACAAGAAATCTGCTGACAACATGGCTAAACAGAAGGAGATGAGCAAAAGCCCCGCTGCCCTCTCATCTGCAGGCCACTTCTGAACTGCTGTCATCTTCCCATTTTACAGAACTGAACAACTGAATCATTTTATTCAAATACATTTGTTTGCACACTACTGTTATAGTGTCTTTGCACATTTCTGTTCGAATATATGTTGGCCATTTTCTATACCTCTATTACTTATTATCATGACACCCTGAAGAAGGCATAATGCCGAAACATGTTGGTGATGTAAAATAAATATTTTCATATGGAGAGACGTGTGCAACCTTCATATAATTACTTATTATACCTCTATTACTAACAATATAATCAATATTTATTCTAAATGTGGCTGTTTTTTCACTGAGAGTCCATATTGCTTTTAATATACCACTTGTTTTCTGTAAAAAAAAAAAAAAAAATGTCCATCCTAACCCCTCCATATCATCACGTGGGGGACAATAACACAGGTAAAAACATATTATATAAATGTCTGTTTGTAGGAATGTGTGATTTAAAAGATGGCACTAATTTTGCAAGACTAAGTGCCTCAGACAGGGCGAGCCAAAGCCTAGAGACACTCAGGCTGTATTACAGCTCATTAAGGGTTAAAAAAATCTGTAGCTTGATGTAGCTTGGAGCTAAACCAAGCTGAGACATTTCTAATTTATTTGGGCTATCTTGTACAACAGAGCACAATTCTCATGAGACGACATAAGAACTAAAGCAGATTCTCACTTGTGCTGTCTTGTGTTTGAATACTAGCTGATCTAACTGCAGGAGCTGCTCAACACCTTGCACTGGTCTGTCTTATTTTGGTGACAAACACCCACAAAAAATGGTTCGGGTCATTGCGGACACCTACAGTATATTGCAGGAGACAGATAAGGAAAGAGGCAACTTCTGATTATCACCACAGGGCCTTCTTTAGAAAGTGAATTGCTCTTTCTGTGTCACTGAATCAGTCCGGTTCCACTGGCCCATGAGCCACCAACACATTCTCACATAACCCCAGATGGTCAATCGACTATTGTGGGCTGTCCCTTTGTCAGAGACAACATGCAACACTGCAGGTAATCATCAGGGTGAATCACCCAGGGGCCCGGGGTTCCAGGTATTCAGAGATAAACAGAAAGAGCCTGATTGTGCCTTCGGAGAAAGTGGTAGGATAGGAAAGTTTCTTTACTGCTATGTGGCTCTGTGGCTTTGTCTATGAATAGCCTTATCCCTGAGCGGCACAGTGTCAGGGTCCTGATCCTAGGACAGGAGAACATTTATCACAGAGGCGGCCCATTTATAAAATGACATTCCTAACTGGCCCTCCTCCAGCTAGGAGAACCAACCACTGGCTTTACTGCACAGTGTGGATACAGAGGATCTCAGCTGAAGAGGCAGAAGAGGTGTCAAGAGGTGAAACACATCCTACTGTATCCTCCGGATCCTTGCTTAAAGGTTACAGAAGAATTTACCCGGTGCAGCGTTCCTGGGACAGGAGGAAAAGTTCACCAAGGATATCGGTCAATAACAAACCAACTATCTCCATTCCTCAATACACAGCAATGTCTTTCCGCTGTCGTCTGTATAAGGGATGCTGCATCAAATTCTGATCAAATAACTCACTCAAAAGTACACGGAGCATGACATTTACATTGTCATTTATCAAGACAGCAGGAATATTCATTATTAATTTATAGCCTATTGAATTATTTAATATAGAGAATGTTGTCTGGGAAATGTTTATTATGGTGTTGAAAAGTGTAAACATCTACTGTCGAATCAATGAATAAATCACATTTTCTTCCCCCACTGAAGGGCAACGCTTAGAATGGCAATTAAACTGCAACAAGACTGAAGAATACATACATAAACACATGGGACTGTTTCCTTTTCTCTCCTCTAGTTTTGGACACAAGCCATGTACTTCAGAGGAAAACAGATTTGCACAAAGAACAGCAGCCAAACCTCTAATACTTGAAATGTAATTAATAAATATATCTACACACTCATTACACAAATTTGTCGTGAAGTTAGTATAAGTGTGTGGTGTCTAAGAAGCCAGAAAGAAGTGTAATTTGTGTGATAAGAAGAAAAAATGTGTTGGTTCTCTACAGATGGTTAAATATGCATGCATGTCTGCACTGTGTTGAAGGACTCGCCCAAGACCTCCAGACGCACCAGCCAGGTCAAACGACCCGCCGTCATCCCTCTATTAAGGTTAATAATTCACAGGGCAATTAGGGTGTGTGTGAAATGTGAAATGTTCTGGTGTGGGGGAGGGGAATGCAGGGCCGATGTGATGATGAGGGCCTCCCCCTCCCCCTCTCCCCTGTGCCCTACCACTTCATGCCCTTGATCTCCAGGCCCAGAGATCGACAACGTGACAGTGACATTAACAAGCCGCCGCCAAGGGGGCCAACTTAGTGCACATTAACAGCCTCTTGTTAGCCTCATTATAGGACATATGCTTTAAATCACAGATCCAGGAGCAGAGCTCCAATAGACGATTGATTTCTGCCTTCTTTTTAGGGCCCCTCAACTCAGGTACACAAAAACAAACTTGGTGGTTTTGAATGGTCCAAATGGCCAAACCTGCGAAATAATTCAAAGCCAGCGCAGTCAATCAGTTTATAGAGGAAAGATATAATCTAATTAGATCTAATATATAATCCTAAAATAAATGATAATAATATAAATAATACATACAAGTAAACATGTCGTCCTCCACGAATGATGCAGGCACCCCTTGGGCCAATCAGAACCAATTAAACAAAAGTTGTACTGCCCCCTGAGACCAATCAGTGTAATTTTGAAAATTCCAAAATGGAGCAATGACACACATCATTTCCCATAGTTTCATCAAAATCCAATCAGTGGCATCAGATATTGTGCATGACGGACAAAGGGACAAACAGACAAAGGGACAAACGGACCATAGTCCCTCCCCGATGTCATTGTGGGGGACAATAAATCTAAAACCATTAGTTTCAAGGTAGAGCTCATGGACCATAAGAAATGGAAAAACTTAGTCACACATGTCATTTTTAATGGCTGATTCTATTTCAATAATATAGAAATACTTTTTGAATATTCAAAAGACCGGTTTGGACCCAGTTTCTAAAGTAACCAAGTGAAGATTTAAACAACAAAATGGTATCTAATAAAATGTGGTCACCTCTGGTGGCTCATTACTATAATTACAATTGCAGGATTTTCTCAGAGAAATTAAGATTGACTTGAGCAAAAGTGAGCAGTCAAATGAGCTTCAATATATAAGAACTTCCTTAAACAATTAGATTTGTAAGAGAAAACTGAAGGTGAGCAACACCAGGGCTCATTGGTAAGGGTGATCATTCAGTCTTGAACTTTCTGCCAATTGCAATTCTGTTTAAGCCCCTTGAAGCCTGATTATAAGGCATTAGTGTCTAGTGTGCACACACTGTCTGAATAGAAATCCCCACCTACCACCCCAAAAGAGCAACTTTTAAAGCTAATCTCTGTAGCCTTCTTCGGTTCTCTTTTCAACTACAGGGCCACTGAAAGAGATATAGAAAAGCATATTCAACACAGTCTAAATAATTTAGAAACAAAGGCACTCAAGACTCTGCAGTGGATTTTGATGGCTTAAACTTTGTTTTTCACCAGCTTTTGTTCGGGAGAGAGGAGGTCGATACTGGAAGAGGGTTTAAAAGATGACAATGAGAATCAATACTGCTGTTGCTGTGCCAGGCGGATGCCATCAGAGGCAGGAGATGGACAGACAGAGCTATTTCTGAGGGCTGACTCACACTGACGTCTTTTCTCCTATGTTAGTGACAGACAGTCAGAGGAGGGCTCAGCACATCTAGCCCAATTTGCGCCTTGTCCACTTCACGCAACAGTGAAGAGCAGAGAGACCCCCGGACTAATTAGTCCTCTAATTTGTGTATTCCAGACAAAGCTATTTTCAGACACAGAGAGTCTGAGGGAGAGAAAAGAAAAAGTTGTGCAGCTGAAGAAGTCAGAAGAGCTGAGTCATCACATCAGTCTGCTGCCCTGCTGTTCCAAACAAAATTGCTACATTTCATAGACATTGATCCAAGCCTTAATTTTGATGAGATTCTGAGCGTGTGTGTGGTAAACTGCGAGAGAGCTCATCGCTAACACTCTACCTAATGGTGGACAGCTTACCTGAGTCTGCACCACATTTATGATACTAGTGCTTCAAACTTGGAAAATGGTGTGAAACACAATCCCACTTTACCCTCATGGGTTTTAATCTATTTTCACATTAACCCCTTTGCTACGACACTTGACCTGCAAGGTTTCCAATATAACACCACGGTGTCAACAAACAGATTCATGTGTCAATCGGCATCAGTGAAGCGGAGCTGGGCAATATTGTGCTGATTGTAGATGTGATGTGGCTACATGGCGTGACTCCTGTGGCCTGGGGAGGTTGGCACGGCCAGGCCACGGGGTTCCCAGCTGGGTAATAAATCACTGGCATGACAGGCATGGTGGCCTTTACATTATGACACACGCACCCACACGCGCACACACACACACACACACACACACACACACACACACAAACACATGTACAGACAACACACAAATATATGCAGCCGGGCATACATCCCTTAGACACACAAATATACCCCCCTACACACAGACACACACACATAAACAATGTCACCTTGCACTTTACACTTTAACACCCACTGTACCACTGGACACATAGAGGTTACTTCTGTGGCTTCATTGATGCTGCATTCATCATCATCATCATCACCATCTCGTCACCATCATTCATCATCTTCATTTTTATGGTTTTAGGTATTTTGACAATTAAAACACAATAGTCTGATGGTTCATAAGAATTTCATCAGCGTGACATTCAATTTAATGTTGTAATATGTGGTCATTCTCTTGACTGATATCTTAGACAAAACAAATCAATAACCCTAAGCAATGCATCCCCTAAGATGCCCCATCTAATCAAAACAATCAATCCTGGATGTCTAGCTTGGTCTGTAGTCATTACCAGCCTACGGAGCCCAAGGCTATTAGCGCTGGAGCTACCTAGTGAGCTGAGCAGAGTACCTTGAACATTAGCGTGGTCAAACACCCTCAGCACAGCAGGATGAATGAATGGCAGGGTTGTGGAACCAGCAAAGCATGATCATACTAATGGGCCACGGTAAATGGGCCAGCTAGTGGGCAGTATGGGGACGACTGGCCTGCTCTGTGATCCAGAGCCGTGCCCATTTCACGGTGTCTGCCTGGGACCCTGCCACACTCACTCACCGAGATGGAGAGCTCTTGGTACGGGAGCCAGGATTTCATGACGGGGATGTCCGAGGTGCCGGGACGATCACGGGGAACAAAGAGGGAGCTGTCTGTAAGCGTTGAGTTATGGGAAGACAGATACAGCTCTTTAAGAGGAAAATCTGCCTCCACTGAGCCTTGAACACCCCGTCCCATCTCACTGTCATCTCCTGACATGCATAGACACAGGTTTGGAGGAAGGCAGAAGAAACAGGCCACCCTCAATATTGGGAAGTGGGTTAATTACCCCCCGTAATTATTTCTCACTTCACAAGCATATATTTTGGCTTTTTGACTCATTATTGAAAGCGGACAAATTTGATTGGCTTGTTTTGTCACTGGTGCAGACAATCCCCCCCCGAGACCCCACTTTCAAAAAAGCTGATCTGCTGAGGTGGAGTCAGAAAAAAGGCAGTCACTTGCAGAAGCTGTATGTCTGCAATAAAATGAAACCTACACCCCTGCTGACATGTCTCCAAGAAAAATGGATGTTTGAGAAGCAGACTGGGGAAGGCAGGGAGGAGAGTCAGGAGGCAGGGGGATCATACTGAAGCAATAATGTCTGAGGAGGTGCATTAATTAATTAAAGAGCTCATTCTATGACTCAGAAATGTGGATGTAAGAAGATAAGCATGTTTTTTTATTTGTCAGGAATGGAGCAGAATATTAACACATAAACAGAAACAAATAGAGGGTTTTTTTTCTCTCTAATTTCTGTCCTTTATGATTATGTACAGGTAAATAGAAAGCTGCTATTGTGCTTTCAATTTAACACAATGCTCAACATGTTTTATAAAGGGTATTTTTGAAATGTATTCCCGGAAGAAGCTTTTTTTTTTTTTTCACAGAACTGATTTTTGTTCACTTTCATTAATCTTATTTTCTCCTGTATCCCATGGCAGTTAATGTTCTTAAACCTATTTAAAGCTGGGAGAATATTTCCCCTGTTGTAAGTGAAACAAATTCAATTTTTGCATTCTGTTACATCCTAAAGAGTAAACAAACTCCATCCCAGAAAAAGAATACTTGCTAATAATATGAAATTATTTTGAACAAATTAGGGAGTTAAGCCCTCTATGGGTTAGTAAATGTTTCACCATTGTTCCTATAAAATAAAATGTTAGTCTGTGGTCTGTTCCAAGTTCCTTAAAAATATGCACCAAGAGTTGTTTTTCCTTCCTTCAAATCCCACTGGAAAAGCAAGGAAATAATGGATGAAAATCAAGCAATGTCTCATTGTCGCCTGAAGCAGTGCCCCTGATCCTTACAAACCCATGACACTAACCAGAGCTGACGAGTGCAGAAAGCTGAGCAAGCCTTCCTCTACTGTTAATGGCCAATGGGAAGATTCAGCTGAAGGAGGGGAGGTCAGACGCCAGTGGCAGTCAACTTGGTCATGTTTTGTGAGTTGATGCCACAAACTAGAACACAATATTATAGATGTACTTTTCAACCCAGGTTCCCACTTGAAAAAAAGTATTTTCTCCAGATAATACGGGGGCAAGCAGAGAGGGGCATAATAGCACAGCTCTTTGGCATCCTGAGGAAGAAGAAGCGTCTCACCCTTTGCAGAGCATAATGACACAAGAGGAAGGGAAGAGAGAGGAGCAGGAAGGGACTGTCTACATTGCAAAAGCCTTTGGGTTCACCAACAGCTGCTTTGGTAGAAACATGAACACCTTAGCATAGCTTCTCGATAGACCCACTAAGACCAACCACTGAATCTTCATGTGTGTGATGCCCCATCTTTGCCCCATCGCACAGTATGAACCGCCTCCCAACGAGACAGCAAGCAGACCAATCCTTTGGTCTGAACTTCCAGATTTGAATAGTCTTGTAGTCTGACCTAGGCTTAATAGTTGGGTTTCTTGAAACAGTGCAAGACTGGCAGGTGAAAGTTAACTTCGTAAGGCAACTACAAGTTCCCAGAAATCATTGCAATCACCTTGTGTGCTTTGGTCTGAAGGGGTGGCAATTCATGGTGGATGCCCTTGGAGATGGAGATGGGAATCATTGGCGTGCTTAAGAGAAGAGCCATCAAAAACATGGAGTGCTCCCTGCTACACATGCTACTTGTACACAAGCCAGAGAATTATTAGCCTAAGCTGGGTCACCTGGATGTCTGATATTGAATAACTGAAAAAAAGGGTCCCCATGTTACATCAGATGTATAAACCAAGCTGCATTCAGCTGAAGTACTGTATGAAGATAGTTCACACGGGGTCAAGTGAATCCAATCACATTCCTTGCTGGCTATATCCTGTTGTGCCTCTTAACAACCTTTCACTGGATTGTGCTGTACCTTTGGAGATGACACCAGACTCCTTTTACCTCCAACGACAAGCCTGAGGGACTGTGAACCAATCAACGCCTGAACCAAACGACTTATGTGGGAGGGAAAAGGCCAAAGTCGGAGCCCTATAAATGACAAATATCAATGTAGGGAAAATGAATGTACAAGGATACACTAAGTTATTGTACCGTGAAGTCCATAAATCTATCAGAAAGGGCAGAGGGGACCTTAGCTGGCATTAATCACACTGAAAGGCAGATAAAAATACAAGGAATAGAATGGCAGTAAAAAAGCTTTCTCTTCTCTTCTCCCCCGTCTGTGGTCCCTAGACTGAGTCTCAGAAATTGCACACATCTGTCCCCGTTATTTCCCAGAATACTTTTCAGAGGGATGTCTTTCACAGGGATGTAGCTCTCAGTCACATGGTAAATCAAGGTGTTACTTTTCCATTTTCTTTATAAGAGGTTTGATTACTTTTTCTCTATGGCCGTGTCTCTGTCTCCTCTACCAGCGGTTGTTCATTGACAATTTTCGCTGTGTGCTTCCATGACAAAACACATCGAAAGTTTCTATTGTTTGTCCACTCTGATAATATCACTCTGATGATAGCTTATAGCTTAATTTAGTTATTAGTTATCTAGCTTACATAATTCCATTAATATAGGTTTTGTTGATATGCTTATGGGATGTAAAGGCTCTGAAAATAATCGCTAGACGCTGTCTTTATCAAGGGTCCCAAGTATCATCAAACAAACCTTTATTTAAAAGTAGAAGCACAGCTGAATCCCCCTCTTCCCAAGCTGCATATGTACTAAACACACATGAGCCCAAGGTAATACCAAATGCCTCAATGAGTGTTTGCTTACTTATCACCTATGTCAAGGGACTTCCTGCTGAAGCAGCACTGTTCACATCATTCTGAGTGAGCATCCCTTTTATGGGATATGATTCATAACACTGTTCAAACAGAAGCAGCCCATACCCCCCCACCCCCCTCCCTCATCCCCACATTAAAACAACACTATACTCTATGCATTTCCAAAAAGATCTCACACAGCCTTAGTGGAGGATTGTGTTTGTGTCCCCATCTCCGGTGCAGTCTTGTGCTTGGCTGCAAGTGCTGTCTGCATGGATTGGCTCTTAAGGAGGTGTAAACCAAGCCAATTACAGCAGCTCCAGTGTTGCAAGATGAGAGTGGCGGGTGAGAGAGGCAGTAAGCAAGATTGAGCCGAGGACTGGGGATGAGAAAGTTATGAGCGTATCAAAAGAAAAAATCTGGCTCCACTTGAACAAGTAAGATTTATTTTATACAACCAAACTTAAATTATAAAACCATGATCATATAGCTGTTTTTTTTCTGTTCTATACACTTAAAGCACATCAGCAGAACTGCAAGGTTATGAAAGATTTTGTTCTTTGTTTCCTTCTTTGAACCTCAGAACCCCCTTATCATTATTTATTAGCGTTGTGGACATACTAGAGGAGGATTATGGCAGTATGGGGGCATGGGGGGAGTCACGCTCAGGAAAAGGCCATGGTCTCCTATCAGAAATGCTATCCATAATTTATCAACTAAACAAATGATGCACCTTGGCTCGCCCATTGTTCTGCTGCCCTTATCTTTGCTGGGCTGTAAGGAGGTGGAGCGAGAGAGCTTGAACACAAAGCCAGCAGAGAGAGCTGCCTTAGTGAAGTAGACCAGATGATAATGATCCAGACGATTCAAAGAATTGTGGGTTATGCTACTCCTAATCACTTACAATCAGTTAATCGATGAAAAGAGTCCTAATAAAGGTGAGGATACTCATTTAACGGTATCCTCAAAGCCCTCAGAATACCATCAGAAGAATTTAGTGTAAGAAAGAATGTTTTTTCAACTGCAAAATGTTAGCTATATAATTAGTATCAACATGTGATGATGCATGCTGCCCATATGATTGCACATGTGGAACTACAGAGTTCTGCCATGCGAATTACCCAGTGCTTTCTCATATTTTTGACATAGAAAATGTATGCACCAGAAACCCATGATCCATCTTGTGTTCCATTTGGCTTGGAGCAAATCTATATCCCAGTATGCTTTCACTGTAATTACATACGGAGCATTATTAATCTTTTCTTACTGTGAAGACCATAAAATGGATTCATGTAAAAACACTCTGCTTGCCTATCACACTCGTAAATATTAAATCCATGTGATCCACGTGCTCTTTATCCCTGCTTTTCAATATTCAAATGAAGTCACTGAAGTGAATATAACACCTGTGTTACTGTCACATCTGTTCAGTTTTTTATTTATACATGAATAAATGTCTGAATTTTTTTTTTAAAAAAGTGGATGCCAAAATATGACAGCTGAATTACAGTTAGCACTCTGTTTATGGACATTCAGCAGAGCCACTGCAACAAAAACATGACAAAATCTGATATGTAATACTTGCGTGACCTTTGAAAAATATTTTCTATTTATCTCTCTTATCCATGCACCTCCTTCAATATCCATAGCCCGGCAGAACAGTGGACAGGACAAGCCATTCAGAGTATAACTAGAATGCAACTACTCTGTCTCTACCCATTATTTGCAATACCATAGCTAAATAAGATAAATAATTTAGCATCTCTGTCTTAGGCAGTGTAATAAAGCTGATGTCTCCATACAGCGGGGATCTGGCTGGCTGTGCAGTTTCTAAGTGAGATGGATGAGGCAAAGCCTAAACTGCTGAGGGGTGAAGTGAATTAGGCTCACATTAGGGGCTTACATTTTACCATTACACTCAAAATGGAGACTGGGCAAACCTTATTCCTCTGCTAAAAGAGCCCAAGCCTTACCTTAGTCACAGTTTAATGAATAGGATTAAAAGTTTTAATGAAACTAAGGTGAAATTTCATTAGTTCTGATAGAGCAATTAAAATTTTAGATAACAATGACAAGGGCTATCTAATATATAGCCATATGTTAGGTGTGTGTGTGTGTGTGTGTGTAGGTGTAGGTGTGTGTGTGTGTGTGTGTGCGTGTGTGTGTGTGTGTGTGTGTGTGTGTGTGTGTGTCACATACAGTACGTGTGTGATCTGCTATGAAACAGAAATTAAGATAATTCAGTTAATTATGATGTGTGATGTGCTTACTGCACATATTTGACAATGGTAGATCCAAATTCATTTACCTCTATTATCAACCTTAAAGTAAATTAAACATCCTGTGCACATGGTAATTAATTTTCTGCCTTGCTGAAGATTGTATTGTCTGCCAAATCTGTGTGATTATCTCTAACATAGAGCTAAGTAATTTAGATCCATATCTATCAAGTCTGTTACTGATTATGGAGATTCAACAATAAATTGTCATAATGCAAACAGAAACATTGAGAAACTGAATAAACATTACAGTAAGACATGTTCTCTTCTGCCTTTTTCCTTTGCTTTCTTTCCCTGTGTATGCGTTGTTCTATCTCTCCCTACACTGGCTAACTCAAATTATAAAACCCCAAAATGCACACAGTTCAATTACCAATTCAATTTGCATTATCAGACACCAAGGATTACAGTATAAGAGACAAAGGACAGAGAAAGAGAAAAAAAAAAGTCTTCTGACAGGCTTTCACCTTGGTAATAAAATGTCAGAATGTCAAGGCTTTCTACTTGGCACTACTTGCAGAAGCCTCATTTGATACCCAATAAATGTATGACGACATTTTAGCAGAGCAGTCAGGCAAAGGCCTGGGTCGCATTTTAAAAACATCTCCTGACCTTTCCACGGTGGCGGTAATTGCTAATGCCAGACAAGGAGAGAATGTAAGTCTCTTATGAGTCACAGCATTGAGAACGGACCCAGTGGTGTCCATGATGGCAGAGAGGTTGAGAAGCCTGCAGCAAGGCAGGGTGGAAAACACACAACAAGCCCAGTCTCCAGGGAAAATCCTACCTACACTGCTGAGGAGAGGTTGCAGTTTACACCGAGCTGTAAATGCATCCAAATCACCCCCACACAGCACAGATACCTCAGCTGATAATGAAAATAAACTCCTCATCCTATCCTATTGAAACGACACAATACTCTTAAGTCTCAGAGGGATCCGAGTCTCATTTTCTTTACCTTTCTCTCAATGTCTAGGGGCTAAAAGTTGATGTCGGTGTGACAACAAATCCATTCTTCCTATTTCATTCCTGCCCACTGCGGCAATGCTGTGGCAGAGACAGATCAGAGATGAAATTAGAGAGACATAAAGATGACTCAAGGAGTTGGGGGGAAAAAAAAAAATCCTCTTGAAGAGAGGAAACGGCTTCACTCCGGAGCACAGTCAGGAAACTTCTAAAGGATCTCACCAGTGAGCGTGTCAAAAGGAATTCATCACTGGGAATAAAAATAAAGCTCCTTTCATATCGAGTTATTAAGACTCAGCTTTCCCACAGCAGTTATTCTTGCTGATGAAATATCTAGTTCATATTATATCTAAATAGGTAAAAGACTGGGGCTTTCCATTTCAAATAAATCTGTTTTAGATGTGATGGAAACTATTAGAGGCGCGGTGAGGAGTGGGGCTCTCCAGGTAACAGGTACGGCCTCTCATGCATTCATAACATATAATATGCTAAACATTAGTTACAGAGAATAGTGGCGTGGTTGTTGAACAGCCCGTTGAACACTATGTAAATTTCACCAGCTGTGTTCGGCGAGACCTAAATCAGAGATAAGTAGTAACAGGTGTACACTTCACAAGCAGCACCATGTGTTTGCTAAAAGTATAATGGCGTTACCCATTGTGCGATCCCACCCATGCCTGCCACCAATCACGGGTTCCCAACAGCCCTTCTGGCCAGCGAAGGAGGGACGTTAATCTCATCGCCCCGGTCCATTGTTGACCACACTAATCACAACCGGAGGAGACGTTGGATGGATGGAAATATATGTGTTTATGGCGCCTGGAACAGGACTTAAGCAGGTGTTTGGTTTCTGTGCCATCGCCCGCGCCAGTGCTCACTCACTGCCCATTCGCATTATAGCCTTCAGCCAAAGAGACAGCTTGTGAGGCACTGGCCCCTGATCCCAGCACATTAGTTTAATGCCTAGATCTGTGGAACGGTTCCTGACTCCCTCTCTGGCTTGGCACAGCAGCCTGCCAGACAGACAGACAGAAACACGTACACACACACACGAATACACGCACGCACACACGCAATCATACACTCTCACACATACACACCCCTCCCCCCTCATACCACAGTCCAGAAATGCAAAATAGCATCCTTAGAAATTGTGCTTGCTTTGACTTTCTCTCTAGCTTCTCTAACTGGCATCAACAGCGAACAGCTGTGTCATGTGGCAAAGATATAAATATTTCAGAGTGTAGTATTTAACAAAAAGGCAGGGCTGAAATACCCAAATGGCTAAGAATGTCTTTGTGTGTTTGTGCTACAGTCTTTTGTTCAAGACATGTGTGCACTTACTGCAGAATTGATTATCGTGGCGGTAACTCTCCCCATAAGCCCAGCATGTGCTCGTGATTAGGAGTTATTTACCAAGAGTAAACAGGATCTATGGAGTAGATCACTGAGTAAATATACAGCAGGTTGTGAGATGACCAATCGTCCCTTAAAAATAACCCCATCCATCCTCGTAGACACCGTCAGATGGAGACCAAGGGGGCAACTAGCAACCCATCTGTCTGGATGTCAGCACCTATGTGTCAGTGCTCAGGAGGCGCAATCTGCTCAAGAAAAGCTGCCAGAGGAAGTGACCAAATAAACATCTGCATGTATATTTATATATCCTAGCCCGCACCATGAGCGCCGGGCACAGGTTGAGGATTTGGATTTGAGTCCGGGCCAGCATTAAAGCACATCATCTGCTAAGATGTTCTCTCCTCTCCTTTTCTCGGTTTCACCTGGACTCCAAGACATGTTGACAGCTGCAGAAGCCTCCGGAGTGGAGATCTGGGAGCAAACATATGGGCTGTCAGTAGAATGGGAGAGACAATCTCTTGTCAGGGATTTTTCATTTTGCCCGACAGTTGGCGAGGATGGAAATTTTTTTAGAAAGGTTGGCTGAAGGGGCTGTCTTCAACAACAGGGTGCATGTGGTGAAATTACAAAAAAAAAAAAAAAAGAAAAAAAAAAACCTGCAGCCAGAATCACCACAGTGTCTAAATAATGATCGGGCTGCATGGAGCAGCAAATGTGACAAAGTCAGCTGGCAAGACTGCACTATCAATACAATGCAAGTGAACGATACACATTTCATGAGATACTCTGGATGAGCTGTATAATGTCTTCTGACAAAGAAACCATTTGTGGAGGGAAAGGGTAAATCAGTGGCTGAATCCTGGCAGGAAAATATCATTCCACTTCAGGAATAAATATAACTGGCATTATTGACTATTTTGCATAATGAGCATCATTCAATAAACTTTCATTGAATTGCAATAGTGTCAAAAAGTAAAGTGATGGGGTATCATTTTTCATACCTTTCCTACGTCGCTAAAATAACTGGAAATAAAATATGCTTAATTTCTACCCAGAAAATGCATTTTCTGTCTACCCAGACTGTATGTGGGTGGTGAAAACAAAGAGTATTTTTTTGATTCATAATGGGATGATTGCAAACAATGCATGATTGTTGACTGTTGTCACTGCATGACAATGAATTACTGCACGAGTTGTGTTATGAGCAGTAATTACGAGATAAATAATTACAAACTGAATAAACTGAATACACAAATATAAAGTACATTAACTGTAAAGTGTAACCACAGATGTGAACCTTCAATGAGATAGTAGTGTCTAGTAGCTAGATAGTAGCATCTATCTATCTATCTATCTATCTATCTATCTAGCTAATGGAGGGACAACACAGGCAGAGGGAGGGAGGGAGAGAGGGAGAAAGAGACGGACATAACTTGAGGGGGGGGGGGGGATAGTTCATTAACATTCTGGGTAATACTCTTCCCGCAGGATGCCAACATCCTCTCTCAACCCTGCCCAGCCCTCCACTCAAAACCAGCCCCAATCCCCCACACCCCACCCCACACTCACTGCTAAAAATGTCCATCTTAACAAGTCACTTCGTCTCAAATTCAGAGAAAAATAGAAAAATGTAAAATACATTTCTACCAATAGGGCTGAGATTATTGCACTTGTTTCCAATGCAGTTTCATTTGTCTCAGGAATTGCTCTAGTATCAGGGAAATTATGCTTAATTCAACAAAATTCTTGAAACATGTTGATTTGCATCGGAAACAATATATCATTGGCATTATCATTATCATTCTCCCATTGGCAGATTTTTTTTCACTTGTTTTAAGAAAATCTTTATGACTCAACACTAGATAATATAAGATGGATATTTTTCTGCAGTGTGTGCGCACACACACACACACACACCTGTCTCTAATGCCTTGTCAACACCCCTCCCCACCCTGTCTGATGTGACATGAACATCAGCGCTTGTTTGATCGGCCCATAAATTAGGAGCTGCAAATGTTTGCAGAGTTTAACCTTGTATAAGGGAGGGCTGTTTGAGGAATTCAGAGAAACTGAGCATAGTGTGTGTGTGTGTGTGTGTGTGTGTGTCTGTGTGTGTGCATGTGCGTGTGTGTGTTTCAATGAAGGTGTTAGGAAACTTGAAAAGGCCAGATTTCAGCCTGGGCTCACCTCTATGCCCCGTCAGCTCTTTGTTCCCTCGACAGGCTCCAGTTTTTTTGTTTTTTTTTCCGCACTCTGCTCCTTAAATACAATTTCAGCTCCTATGCTCCCTTAAGACAATTTCAGGCCTTATGATCCCTCACCTCTATGTTCCCTTTATCCCTCAATCCTATGTTTTTTCCAACACTGCACCATTTCTTAAAGGAGAGTGAGCAGTCTATCCTCCATAAGTATTTCTTTTCTAGAAAGTATCATGAACAGGATAGTGATGAGAGGAAAGTGTAAGAGCACAACAGCGGCTAGATTTGAACATCATTTCAGTTATAACCCAGTTGGGGAAAGTGGTTGTGGTCGGGTTGCAACAGCTGCTGAGTGGAATCAGATTCTACTTACCACGACCGTTTATGGAGAATGCCCATGGTCACGGAACTCTAATCTTGGAATTTTCATTAAGCGCAATACACATTCAGAAGAAAGTGTCTTGAAACACTGATTGTGATGTTTACTATGTTTTGAGACCAAGAAAAGGAGTGTGAAAGCTAAATTTCAAACCTTCATTTTGAATTTTTACATTATTGCTGCTGTAAAATAATTTGCATTGTCTTTTTTTTTTAAAGCATGAAGGAAAAAAAAGAAAGAAACAGTGCAGCACATGTTGTTGTAGTGGTTGAGTGACTATAGTGCACTCTCCTGGGAGATCATCCATATGCCAAAAGTTTTCAAATCTAGCTCACAGTATGTCATTACATTGCTCTCCTCTTTTTCTATATGAAAAACAAACCTAACGCAGACTCTCCTGTAAAATACAGCTTTAAGAGAAATGTGTGTGCATGTACAATAAATCTCTATTTCCACCCAGCTACAACATTTGTACAAACTTGATGTACTTTTGGTGACTGATGCTGCTCATGCCAAGGATTCAATGAGCTCAGCTGCCTTGTGTAGTTAGTGTCCATCCTGAGACTGAGAGCTTGTGAGTTCACTTCCTTCGGGTTGTAGCTGAAGTTGGCAATCAACACTTTAAACTTGCTAAAGCAGTAAGACAGAGACCTTTCTGAAGGGGTGTAACACTTTTTAACTGTATGAATATTTCAAAAGTGTCTCCGTATCTACGGATCAGAATTCTGACAAGTTTCGGAGAATTTAATTTAGTATTCCACTACATATTTTAAAGCTTTTCACTTGAGTGTCTCACTTTGCTTTTTAATGTGTCACTTTTTATGTGTCTCATTCACAAGAGAGTGGTTTTGGACATTTTGAGTGTTATGTAAACACCAGCAATAAGACTCTGAAATGTAGTCACAAATGTTGCAATTCAATTCATAACACTAAAGCATAGCTACAGTGCCAGATCTCTCTCTCTCTCTCTCTCTCTCTCACACAGATAGATAGATAGATACATAGATAGATAGATAGATAGATAGATAGATAGATAGATAATGTAAACACATCTATTATTCAAATACCTTTTCAATTTTTGTAAGTAATGTGGATTAAGGGAAAATAGGACTGACCTTTTTTACCATGTGACTAATTCTCTCACTAGATGATCTCACATCCAACCATACAGCCCCTTTTTGCAGCTTCAATGTTTATCATATTGAACCAGGCCATTTTGTCAGCTTGGCTAGCGTTGTCTCCTCCCCCGATCCATCATGGCAGTCCTGCTTATGGTTGAAAAGAAGGTGACAGGGTCTCTAGGCTTTCAGTTTAGTTTGAGGAGTTGCCTTTAGGGTCCTGACAAGGACAACTGGCTTCACGCACCGCCTGCCAATAATGTTAACAAGGACCCACAGCCCCATGCTGATGTGGCCTGTTCCAGCACTGGAGGGATTGCTGGCAGTAATGGCCATATCTCTCCCACATGGTGTCCAGCTCTCAGGAATCCTCCCCGCAGCTCGCAGTACAGCACACTCTCCATCCAGCCGGAGGAGACAACACACAACCCACGCATATACAGCACCAAGCCCTCAGTATGGCTTCAATGTGCGCTGAAGCACCTGCATCTATTCTGTATACCGAA
Source organism: Centroberyx gerrardi (assembly GCF_048128805.1). Taxonomy (NCBI): domain Eukaryota; kingdom Metazoa; phylum Chordata; class Actinopteri; order Beryciformes; family Berycidae; genus Centroberyx; species Centroberyx gerrardi. The sequence goes on along the minus strand of NC_136010.1, from coordinate 20,241,727 downwards.
ATCAAGAGAGGAGAGACAAATTGTGAAGTTTTGAAATAAACTGTGCTTACTATGCTACATTAAGCTTTACTGTTTAAACAAAGATAATGGCATTGTAAAAATTCTCTCTATGGAGTGAGTCACGCTTGTTTGTAGTTTCTAAAGCAACATGCTGCAGACAGTATGCAAAAAATATATTGACATATGATTTTAAATATAGTTTCAAATATTTGAACTCGATGAGGGCCGCTTGATTGATTGTGCCAAGCACTACCTTAAAAAATGGTAAGCAAACACCCACTTTTTGTTTTCCAGGCAGGAATATAAATGCGTTTAACCACTGCTTTATTCAATTTTACCCATGTGTGCCTCTAGATTTGATTTAAAACAAACTTTGGTGAATGCAGCAGAGATTTAATCATTGTGATCAGTGTAAAAGGCAACACGAGGAATCAGGATTATGGCTCCACAACATTTCTGCCTGATTATACATGTTGAGAGATGGGTGAGAGGGGAAAACAAACCATACAACATGCTTGAGCAGAACATTTCTGAATCAGAGTAACTGGCTTGTTGTGTATTAGCGGTATCATTTCACGGTGCTCAGGCGATTTAAATACAGTCACTTCTCCTCCCCAACTATTATGGCATGCATAGTAAAGAGGTGGCGCAATCATTCGTCGGGCTTTGATGGAAGTTATTTTGCACCCAAGGGAGGGGCGCATTTTTTTCCACTCGCAGTTTGATTCAAGGTAAACAGAGGCTATGTGAGCGAGGGCGGTAGCTGTTCACCCGACTCAAAAAGCCCCCAACATTTAATACTCAGAACAAAATTATTATCAAAGCATTTTGTGGACAGAGGCTTCCCCTCACATGAGAGCTAATCAGTTTTAATGGGTATGTGTGCTGTAATCATGGTGCCAACACAGTCCCAAGGCTCGGGGCCTATTACACTCTGTAAAACATTAATGACTCTCCAGTAAAAACCATTTAAAAGCAACTCCCAGAAGACATGGAAGCCCAACAAACATCTTCCCCCCTGCTGAGCACTCTGAGACAACTCATCTCTGAATGTGCCTCTCTTCCCAAGCATTAACCACTGACCTTGGTAATAGAGTGTGTCATCGTCGTTCTGGTGACTAATACAGAGTGCGCGCACGTATTGACAAACTAAAAGCTAAAGCACTGTGAACAGGCTTCTGAGTGGATTGAAGCCTAAATAAAGTTTGGGAAATGTGTTTTGGGGGAAATTACGGAGTCGGCCAGAGCCAAAATTTCAGCATGGAAAAGTGTGCTGTCAAAAACTGACTGCATGAAGTACTAAATTGCATCATTTGGCGGTGAATGGGCTGCCTTATTGTCTTCGCTGGTCTGTTCGGCTTGCGTACGCGCTCCGGCCAGCTGTGACAGGCCCTCAGTGTGAGCGGCTGAGAGTGTGGACAGCCAGACCGGGGCCGGTGCTGGACGGTTAGGTTGGGCGACAGACCAGACCTCGTGTAAAGATCGTCCTTGCCCTTAATTACACAGAAGGAAATGAGTGTGATATCTTCCCTCTGACGCTCATTACATATCATCACAGCACAGTGGCCAATCCACTTAGCACATTCGCTGGCTTTGTAGAACTCCTCCATCTCATGAAGAACAGCCAGACTGACGAACAAATAGACACGAGGATGATAATAACTAGGGTGATGGAGCGATTGAATCGGAGTGAGATGAGCTGTGGAGCGCTCGCATCACGGAGAAAAAAGAATTACAAAGAATCAGGAAACATCACGGTGTTGATCATATTTATTACTCATCAATCACAGTACAAGGTCTCTTTGCAGTATCTTAAAAATGGGTGTTATGAAATTTTAATCCTAAATCAACATAGATGAAAAGGAACTGAAGACAAACAAACAAAAAAAAAAAACAGATGATGCTAGTGGGAGCAGATGGCAAGTGCTGCCACAGACACAGCACCTGGACTCCACTTAGATCATAAAACATTTTCACTCTCCTTTTATCATTCAGAACACCGGTGGGTAGACAGTTATTGTTCAAACAAGTGTATCTGCACCGTAATGTGCCATAAACATATCATAGGGGCACAATCTTCAATATGGCAACGGTAATAGCCCATAACACCAGTGATACAGAGAATGCCAGTCTGGAAGAGGTGCCATTAAGTGGAAGTAATGGGAGAACTGGTAATAGGACTATTAACGGAGAAACAGCAAGCGCTTGCATTGTCCTGCATGACACTCTGATAATTTGAAGAATATACTCATGCACAGCATTCATGCATGGATAGCCATAGATGAAAATAGCAAGAAAATTAGGCCAAATCCGCACTACCATCATTCAAGTGAGGACCTGTGAGGGCCTTTAAACCATGTTGTAATTACAAATTATTTTTTCTAATTAATTTTGGGCTTCGTGTTCCATTAGCTCGCGGTTATGCGGGTTGCAGCTAATTGAAAATGTTATTAAGCTAACAATGTTTACTTTGTCTTGTGTGGGTTGAACCCGGTACTGTTAAGTGCATCTCCTCCCTCTCTCTCTTTCATTCCCAGGAGCTGTTTGCTTATTGTAATTGAAGATGGGAGAGGATTTTTTCCTCCAGGGCAACTTCAGTCCCCCTAATCCATATTGACATGGTGTCTCCAGGAGATGGGCTGAATGTTAACCTGCAGTGCTGCTGTGTCCCTCATTATAGAGTGGCAGGGACCAAGGGACACAGGCAGGCCAAGTGGCTGCCTCCTCCCTCCTAAAGCACCCGTGACTACTCTCCTGTTCTATATATCACTGTCCAAGGAAGTGTCTCCCACTTGAGAGGAACTAGTTTATCCATGTGTTAAAGCATAATGTATGCATACACGCACGCCTCATTGCTGTGCCTGAAGTAACATTATGACACACATTTGTGGGTGGCGAGTGTTTGGCCTGAGCTTGGCTCGACAATGACGATGTTGTTGTTTGTTTTAATGTTATTACATTTTGCGAGAAACAAACAAAATAATTTCAAATGTGCTATATTGTTCAGTTATTTACCTTAATTTGATATGATGCAGATGAAAGTGAGAAAATAAGCGTAAAGCATAATGTGTAGTTTTAATTTCTCCTTTCTAATCTGTGTTGGTCTTTGTTATTCAGTGGCATACTGCGATGTAACCGTGAACAACACGTCCTCAATCTAATTTTCCGCCCATACCACTCTGTCTAACTTCATCAGTTATCAGCCAATCACATGGCAGTAAGTATTAAAGGTAGGCATAACCATTAGGATCAGCTATTAACACAGTCAGTGTTTTGAATGGTTTGCAGACATGATATTCCATGGTGCAATCTAAATTGGTGATTTGCATTGGAGACCACCCTGTTTAATGCCACCCTGAAGCACTGGGTGAAGTAAACAGGCTAACAAAATAATTATGTGTACAATAAAAATGAGATTGTACTGTTCAAAAACAACAAACTCATTTCTGCTTCATGTACCCTTACCTTTGATTCTTTAATTTTTTGAAAATTCATAGTAACATAGGGAGCTCACCCTCACTGCATGTGCAATGTGGAAAATGTCTTTTCTGTTCTTTGTTTGCCATGGTTAATATAACTGTGCCAATATCTGATCATAAAACATGTTACTGCAGATAACGTGAGCATATGTTAGGGCTTTACAACTCATAATCTTATATTTGGCCCAATGTTTCTTTGAATATCCAAAGAAAATATGCTGTACAGAGTAGACATACTTTTCTGCACCAAATCCTCTTCATTAAATATATATATATATATATATATATATATATATATATAAATATATTTATATTAAAAAAACTCCAGCTGATTGTGAAACTTTTGGGCCATGTCAATTTAATTGGGAAGTTTGAGCTTTTTCTGAACAGCATGACAGGACAATATCCAAGAAGCTTGAAGTGACAAGAACCAAGAAGAAAAACAACAGCCACAGCGACAAACATTAAGCTAATTTTAGTAACGTGGGAGCATTGTAAATCCTTGCCTTTGTTAAAATGATTATTCTCTCCATTCTGACAGTAGCGAAGGCATCTCGTGAGCAGTGACACGTTAATGTGTTTGGTTCACTGTGCTTGTCTTAGTTCAACTCTCACATACTGGGATAATGATCTTTAGTCTCCAACCAATGGCTACAATACAAATAAAGTGACTTTTACCATCCATTACTGCCTTTTGAATTTTAGACTTCCACAGCTTCAGGTTCCCAGGTGTGAGCACCAGTTGACTGATACAAAACTTTGCTTTCAAATCCGGTGCCCGGTCTACTTAACCTCTCGGTGTTCTCCTCACCTTGTTCCTGCCTTTTCCACAGCCCAGCTACCGAGTGGAGGGAGCCAATTTCCCATCAGTCTGCTGGAGCTAGATTTGCATTAATGAGGCCTGCAGCGTTAAGCCTGAGGGGTGGCTTTTGGTCGAATCACCAGCTGTCGCAAAATAAGCCACAAACTTTTACTGACACAAGCATTTAGCCAGGTTGAGCACTCAAGAGGATCTAAGGTAGAGGACATTTGAAGGAGACTGCCTTGATGACAGCCTTGTATCCTTTGAAATTTTCTAGGTCTACTATGAGGAGGAAAGCATATTTTTAAGGTGATTTTTGTTGTGCATCTGAGCCGACAAAATGTTATTCCATTGTAGTTGCTGTGCAAATGTCAAGTGCCAATCAAAACTGGATCCAAGTCATTTTCCCAAACTCTTGCAGCAACAATTCATCAATGGCTGAGTGCTTAACCTCAAGTATGAATGAAACTAATTCAGTTATAAACAAGCCTAAACATGTATTTACATTTGCACAGGATGTGATGTAACAATCAGGGGTGCGTATCCATCCCGAAACCCAATTCAGATGTCACAAGAATGATGTACTAACCCCCCAATGGTGACCGCAGAGGACATCAGGCTATGTCATCACAAATCTACAGGACCATCAGACGAGCAGCACCATCACTAGCTACCTAATCTAAATGTTACCAGTTTGAGTGTGTGGGTATATTTTGAGTTAGGCCCATATGACATTTCCCATAACACCTCATTTAAATGAGCCTCAGCGCAAACTTCCACTAGATCAGGTAACAATCTGAGGACGGCTGCTCAAGTTCAAAGAAATTATCCTTATGTAACTATCCACTGCCAAGATCTATAAAGCAGAAGCTCAATTATAGAGACATGGGAACAGGCAGGGAAACATATATCAGAACTTTTATCACAACAATCAACCTAACAAACATTACATATTAACAATATATTAACTTCAAAGGTATCTATCTATGTAATTATTTATTCTCAGATTGCCAGCAGCAAGATTTTGGGGGGATACAGGGTGGATGGGGTGGAAGTGGGGGGTGTTGGGTTGTTACAAAATACTGTGTCTCTTGCATTTTATTGTTGATTGTACATACTTTGTATATCAATTTAAAAAAATGATGCCTTTATTTCACATATTTGAAAGGTCATGTACTGCTGTGAAAACCAGAGATAATTTAAGGATTCGAGGATACATCCTCGGTGGGAAATCAAATGAGGGACAGTGTAATACCATAAAATTACACAAGCACAGCAAATATGCTTTTGCAATAAAATAGAACTTGAGCTCTGTGCGCAAACATTAAAGTTGGGAAATAGCTATAAAAATGTCAGTACTACCTGAAACTATCACATATTAGAGAGAAATGTAACAACCAGTATGGTGGATTGTGGATTTCTGTTTTGAGATGTAAGTAGCATTTTGGAGCAAGTAGCCATTTGGATCCCACTCAGTTTCTGAGTTGTGACCAAGCTGAGCTCTCCTTCCCTGCAACTCTCCCAAGCTTCACTGTATAAGCATGTTGACAATGAGTGAGATTTTCTGTAATGTATTCCAATGGTGTTAAAGTTAATGCTAGCTGGTCAGAGCACTGTCCTTTAACTCTCGTTGGTTTGGTGCTAACTACATCTCAGTAGGTTTTGGTTGATACACAATATGTAGAAATAAAATTCACTGATTTTAATAGTTAAATTCACTGAGTTTAAGTTGAATAGAAGTTTAATCAATCACTAATCAATAATCAATCAATCACATGTTCTCGCTGAGCATAGAGTATATATTCAGGAACTCATTACTTATCATCAAATATAATACCAAAAAGTATCAAGGACACTAATAAAACATGACACTGCTTAGTTTGCCACAGTGGAAAATTGATAGTAAATTTGATAGAAATGGTAGAAATTGAAGTTTCAAAATGAATGGAATCCCAAAGCTAAGGGAAAGAAACGTGTCTATTTGCCAACAGCCTAAATGGGTCTGAGTGAGAGGAGAAATTGAAGATTTGTGTGAAAAACCGATATTTTTCCTTGACAAAATCACAATAAATTGTAATACGATGTACTGTATATTTGGTTCATTGGGTCTATGCAGAAGAGCAAAAATATATTGTGCATCCATCCACCACCATGAGTTCATAAAGTGAGGAACCATTATCCACCCGAGTAACGGTAACAGTTTGTCATGTCCCACAATTTTAATCTAGTGGAAGCAATTAGCCATCATTAAGAAAAATAAATCTGCATGTTTTCCCCTCAGCGTGCTCCTCCTCACTGTCACCCTCCCCTGAAGCCAGGTTGCTGGCCCCATACCCAGACACCATGGAGAGGCCTCGCAGGCCGGCGGATGTTAACAGACTGTTTGTGTTGCTCGTCTTTAATTTATAGCAGACTGCTCCCATCCCGAGCGTGCTACATTGGCCACAGGGAGCTCAGACTTAATGTTCAAGGCCCAGATAGCTCTCAGCAGCAGTTCTCACCTCAAACAAAAATTGATGCTCTCCCTGGTGCTTCATACGCACAGTATGAATAAGCATTGTGTAAATGCTTCATGACTGCTGTGAAACTGTTTCACATTGATGGAAAAACACGATTGCGTTGGTGAATTTGAAATTGATTCTGAAGTTGAATCCATGAATTTGCATAAAATCCTTTTGTTCAGGCCAATCCACACAGATATTTACAGTGGGTCATTATTCCTCACCACATGTATTCCCATTCAGAATCTTCCACTGATCAATCTACACTCATGTTATTATTATTATTGAAGCTATTTCCAGCAATAAGAGTAAGATTGGAGCTCCAGTGACTTGTTGAATAAAACCCTAATGGATAGCTGTGGGAAACTGCCACAGAGAGTGATTAATTAGACCTTCGCCATGAGCTCTAAAGCCTCTCCTCTCCATCTCATTAGAACAAAAGCCTCCACATCTTGGCTACAATGCTTATTATCCTTTCACAGTCGTGAAAACTGATATTCTCTGCATGCAACATTAGAGCGTGTGCATCACATAACAATATGGCCAGTTAGATAGTAATTTAGTATTTCATCCTGAAACAATGAGACTGATCAGGGTCACCATCTTTTCTAGCTATGTGCAATATTCAGTTCCTCATACTTAATTTGACAATTTCCATTAATGCCCAGACCAGGCATTATTTTGTTGGTGGGTTAGGGTTAGGGTTAGTGCATCTCCTTGACATGCTTATGCATAAATTCTACAATAAATCTAACCTATGTAATCACCTCACTCCTCCATTCTCTTAGGGATCAAAAATACATCACCTTCTTGCCATTCTGTGTCAGTGCGCATTTAATGCGATGCAGTCAGGCAGACAGTGGCGGTAAAGTAGTATGCCGGAGAGCTGGCATGGTGCCAGACTGGACCAGAAACATCTGTTCGCATTATTAATGAATCAATTATATGTCACACATGTGCCAGGCCTTCAGGGGCAGAGGGTGAGATGCGGTGAGGGAGAGGGGAGAGAGAAGCCCAGAGTCTGCATGTGCCAAGGGTTTGGGCTCCCCACAGGGCCATGGCCTTCAGCCACTGCCACGGCCCCTGTGTCCCCCACAGATGACTCATATACAACCTGTCAGGACTGCATGGAGGGACAGTCAGTACACATAAAAAGTGTACCTTTGAAATCAAAGGGCAGCTGTGTAGCAAATAATGGGAATAGAAGGCAGAGGTGGGTGGAAAACAGAGAAAAGAGGGTTGTTATATCTCATAAGTTCATTCAAACAGTGAAAAAAAGTGCTAAGCCTTTGTTCCAAGTTGCAGTGTCACACTCAAGTTGCAGATGAGTGGAGGAAGGATAAAACAGTCACTGAGACTATTCCAAAAGTGGTCCACAATCATACCACAAACCACAATCTTGTGTTACTTTCTAACTGCGGTTTGAAAAAATATGTGCCATTACCGCCTTAGTCTGTGCATGTCTGCAGGCGCACACATACATGTAATGGTACATGTCAACAGTCAGACAGGTAGTGCTTACTGTTTACCCGGTCTGTGTGATTCATCATGCAGGCTGTGTGCGGGGCTGCTGTCAAGAAGCATTTACATCATTAGAGAAGAGGTGAGGCCACATTCTCCATGCTTAACATGGTGGCCATTGACTCTTAATGGGCTCCAGCATGTTTCATACCCCCCTAGAGAAAGAGCTGCTTGCCAGGGCAAACAAACTGTACATCCTCGCGCTCCCCACGGCAGCGGCTGCGGAGGGCTTCCCTCTCCCAGTCAAACTCAAATAGCATGGAAAAAAGTGAAAGAAAATAACTAAGAAAATGAGGATTAAGCCGAAAGGAAAACTCGATCATTGCCAAAAAAACAAGGTACATATATACAGTGACAGCCCTGTATTTACATTATGTCTGATGTGTCAAATGCCTGATGCATAAACATCATATATGTACACAACACATATTCCAGTGTTACTAAGTGTTGATTTTTCAGTTAGGATTATTTTGAGTTGACAAGTGTCGACTGGAGAGTTGTTTGTCCACTAGGAACTGATGTGGCTCTGACGCATGTGTTCAAAAATATAAAAAGTATTAAATTAACTCTTATATAAACACTGGAATAGTGCTGATTTTTACACTCAGAGTTAAATTAACACTGATAATTTTGCAGTGTAACATCTTGACATACAGGCTTGAGCAAATCTTTTCTCGATTATCTGCACAGTAGTTTATTGTTCGTAAGAGAATAGTCAAGCTGTTGTTTTTTTCTTATTCTCCAGAAATTGCTACGTTAAAACAATACAGAGAAATATCTCTGCAATAAGAATGGAGCGCACACTAAAGAGGCAGAAGTCTGCAATGTCATCAGAACCGTAGGAACTGACAGCTCTGTCAAAGCACGCCGTTTGGACAGGTCATTCCCCTGTGGTCTCCTCAGATTCAATTTCTATGATTTAGTTCCATTTTAAAATGCTGCTCCTTCACAACTGTCAAAGTTACTTATATCTAGCAGTAGACAGCCTATTCCTTTTAGGCTAGTCTTTGTATGATATACTGTTTTCTGCAAGTCTATATGATGACGAGTGTGTTAAACTCATCTACAGAGAGAATTACAAGGAAATGGTCTTAATTCCAATGCTCATTTTGTGCATTATTATTAGTAGCAGCAGCAGTAGTAGTATTAGTAGTGGTAGTAGTAATACTAGTAGTAGTAGTCATAGTAGTAGTAGTATTAACAAAAAAAAGGTTGTATTACTTTTTAAATATTAATTTTATTGAATGTATTAAGCAATAAATAAGCATGGAAATCTGGTTGCATTTATTTTTAGGACTATTGGCAACCTAATAGTTCTTTTTTTGAAATTCTACCAGTACTTGAAAATTACTGAGTAGTGTAAAAGTATCTTTGATAGAATAGTGAGAGGACACAAATTTAAGTTGATTTAAGTTTTATGCATTAGTAAGTTCAATACAATCTGCAAACATTTCAAAAAACCTTCTTCCATAGCCAGCAGATCACTTCAAGAAATACCTGGTTCCCTAACTCCTCTGCCAGTACAGAATAGAGAAGAAATCAGATTGAATAAGATTCAGGTTATTCAAACCGCTTTTACCTCGCCTGGAATTTGGATCGCTCAGCACTTTTTCACAAAAGAACTGTCCTTTTGCATTAAAATGAGTGACCCTCCTCTGTCATACAAAGTTCCACGCAGACCTATATTTTTGTTGATGCAGTTAGCTGTGCTTTAGGCAAAATAACAACTTGCTTTTTTTGACCAGAGCTGATGGCTTTTTTCCCTTTTTTTGTTGAGACACAAGGGAAAAAAAATTACTTCCATTCCAGTGCCCATTTGTTGCCCTTCCAGTGATGTGTGACCCTGTTTTATTTGATTTCATTTGTTCACTTTCATCACTGTTATTCATTTTGATTTACAGAAATGGCCAGGCGGAGAAGTTAGACATCTATTTGAAATGGCACTGGAAAAACCTCTGTCATCACCTCTAAAAGTACTCATCCAGTTACTTTTCTCAGAAACTCAGAAAAAAAACTGGGAGGAAAATATTCGGTGAATGGAGAAATACATATTATTGGATGTATATTATTGCTATATTATTGCAGCATGTTACTCCAGTGACCCTCAAGACACGGTTTCATCTCTTTGTAGAATCTTAGTTTTTTATGTAACATAATTTCCTATTCTGGACCCTTAGTCTCTGTTGTATAAGTTCATGAATATGTCAGTAGATTGCCAATTTATCCTGATATTCCAATTTCCATAAATAGGAAAAATGGAAGTACAGTGCTGCCAAGCAATCACTCTCAGTGACACTCTGATTAACAGCAGGGTAGTCGGAGGGCAGAGGGCAGGGCAGCTGGCACAGTGCACTGACCCTCCAGCTAACAAGCATAGGGCATAATTAGTAACTTAAGCAGCCTTATAGGCTCTGTCTGTGCCCTTCACACTAGGATCCCCCTGAAAACAAGGTGGAATTGCAGCTCATGTTCCCTGACTGCTCACCAAGCAATTACCGATTGGCACATCACCAAAGGAAAGGGGATTAGATCGGGAGGTAAAGTGAACCAGGAGAGAAGGGCAAACAAGAGGACGGAAGACATCATTGTCTCTCATTTTTGCATGTGATTAGACATGTAGCTCTCACTGTGATTTTGGACTTTTTTTTATCACAGAGATCAAACCTCAGAGAGTGGGTGTTTAATAATGACAAAACACCAACGATAACGATGAAAGCCAAACTCAGCAAATTAATTTGACGATTGGACAGCTGCTACACTATTATTTGCTTCAAAGTAATCAAAATTTGTCATTTGGGATTTAATTTAATATATAATGAGCGAGTGCTTGTGAACAGTGTAACCATACTAGATGTTTTCTAAGGTCTAGATTTTTTATCCTTTTCCACTAACAAATATTGACTCTACTTCACTGATTTCCCTCTCTGCCCTTTCCTCTGAAGTAGTTTTAAATGACCTTAGTTTATGGTTGATTGTTCCGCTTTAACTGAAAACCAACACATTACATCCATTATCCTGAGAAGTGGGTGGCTGAATTTCCCCGAGATGTGACTTTAACGCTTGCACAGCACATACAGCGACTGCATTATTTCTGTCTTGGTGAAAAAGGGTGCCGACGCATTCGAAGACCACAGCACATAGTTAGAAAATCTCCAGAGAGAGCCAAAGATAGCACATTCAGACGGATGAGCAATTGATGTAAAATGACTGCCACAATCACAGCTAGCAATGGTTATCAGAAATATTGGCTAGGGAGCACTCACCATTTCTGACTGGTTTAACAAGCAAAGAGGAGGCTATTATTTAGAGGGTGTTTCCGTTGGCCCTGGCAACATGTTAAGGGCGTGATGATCAGATGAGAGTAATTCATATCAATGCCTGCGAGGAAGGCTGATATTTACCAGTACTTAGGACAGCGTGAAATCTGTCCTACTTGAAGCTCTAACACGATTAAAAACTGCTAGGATTTTGTGTTTGCCTATTCTAGGGAAAATACTGAGACTGTAGAGTACTAATCAAAAGTAAAAAATATATGCAACCTTTAACCTTTAAGAGTCATTATTATGAGGCATTATTATTATTATTAATTCTGATCCATGAAAGTCAAAATGTGGTGGCAGTAATTTCAGGTTAAAAGCTTCTGCAGTGACAGAATGCTTTGTTTTATCATACTAGAAATAAAAATGTACATTTCATGAGGTAAGTAATAGTAAAGCTTACCAGCTACACTCTGTTAGTCTAACCCAGTCCAACTAGTAGGGCGATTAACAATGGTGTCAAAATAGTTACCGGCAAAGAAATAGCATTTTTTTTTTTTTGAGTGAAAAAAAAAATCAAAAATCTCACAAAAAAGTAAAGCCTTTGTCCCATTTCTATCAAGCCAAGGAAACAGGCTATCCCCAGTGGACAGAGTGTCATCATCGGCGGAGCGCTCTTGTCACTGATGCGGAGGAACACGCCGCCCCCCGTGCCCCCGTCTCAGACCACGCTGATCCCACTGCACCAGATGGGAGTGACTTTTCCCCCGCCCCTCTCTCTCCAGGCCCTGTCACCCATGGCTGCGGGGACAAAGCGCGGCGGAGAGCAGGGGCAGGCTGGTCAAACCCACAGGATACACAGATACAGGGAGATGAGCCACCAGAGACAAGGAGGGAGACTCTGACCCCCTCCGCTTGCTTATCTCCATCACCCGTCTCCTCCCTGTTCTCTATCCCGTGCTCCATAAATGATTTGAATGTTTATGTTTCAGGAAGTCTGCTGGGGTTCTGGGGTGTCTGTCCTGCCTCAGGCTGCCCATAGCTTGTCTCCGCGGCCCTTTACCCCTCACCCAGGTTGTGTAAACTGTTGTGTAAATCAAGCTCACACCCTTAGAGACATTTCCTATCTCTCTTTCTCTCTCTCCTCCTCCTCCTCCTCTCTCGCTCTCTTTTCCCCTCTAAGCCTCAGAGTAGCACATGTACCAGGCAGTGGATAAGGTCTAAGTCCTACTGGCACTCGAGTATGGGAGTTCATTTGTGGACTTAGAGTTTGCCAGTGCCCCAGAAAAGGCAGCAGAAGTAATTTTCAGCTCCCAGCTTAATAGCATTTCGGTCCCTTCCAAGTCGTTCTTCATATGCTCCCCCCGTTCTGATAAATATTAACAAATGAATCAGAGTTAATGCTTTAAATTAAGTGTCTGTGACCAGTCATCATTAATAAGTTCTATGGGGTTCCTCTCTTGCAAGCTCATTACAGTATTGTTCATAATTTATTACTGTTGACTCCCTAATGGCTTCTTAAAGGACTATTACAGAAAGCCCGTCCTATTTTTTTTTTCTGTAATAGCCACAAGTCAATCTATTTAAGAGGCTGGAGTGCCAAACACAAAATATTCTGAGAAGTCCATTTCAGACTCAGTTCCTGTAAAGGGCAAGATAAAATACCAGTAAAACGGTAGACAATATTAGCTGGACTAGACACAATGTGCAACCCCCACACCCCAACACACACACACACACGCACATACACACAGGAGGGAGGGGGAGAGAGGGGGAAAGAGAGAGAAAGAGAGAGAATTCGGGCAGTCTGGATATACCATGAAGATTTTGCTATCTGAAATACAGTGGGAGGTATTGTAGATTTCCCCTATCCATGCAATTCTTTTTTGAATGTTATACAGTAGAACCAAATTAGTGTATTGTAGCACAAGCACTAGAGTCTATCAAACAGCCACCACTCCTTTCGTTCATCCTACGTTCAACAGCTGATGAGAGCAAAATTAGTTTTTTTCCAAACTAGTCCTGGAGCCAAACTGCAGCAAAATGCCAAACTGCAACAAAAGTTCAGCAAGCCTGCAAAAAAAAAAAAAAACAGGACTTCTGGTTGGATGTGTAACCAAGAGATCAAATCAGAATATGATTTTTTTTTTAAAGAAATGATTAAAGCTTGACCTACAGTCCTGTTTTCAAAGAGGAGTCCGATTCATCATCCTGGATGTTTCAAAGTGGGATTATAAAGAAACGCTGCAGAGAAAATCCAGTCTGTCCTGTTTCAGCAATCTCTGTCAACCATAGAGAAAAACTAGACCAGGCATGGGAGTGAAGGTGAACATTTGTCCTTGCCTTCACTGTCAATGAGTGAGAATGCCTTAGATAACAAGGAGGGATAAATGGCTTATTGAAGCCCACCCAAAACTGAACAAATGAATATTCAATTTGTTTGCAGAGTGCTTTTTACACATTTTAGATTTAAGAGGACAGACAGGAGATGTGCACTCCATTTATGGATTAGATTGCATTTGAATAATATTATTCAGCCTTGTGATATCATTCCTCTTAAACCTTTATTTGTACATATTTGTATATCAAACCAATATTCCTAAGAATCTTTATTTGAGGCATTGCAGCAAGTCTGAGTTTGATAAGTATCTTACTTTCCATTCATCCCTATTCAGATATCCATCCCAACGCTCAATCAATCATTTTCATGGATCTCCTCAGTCCTTGCCAGGAGGCAGGAAAAAAATGTTTAGGCCAGAGAAAAAAATCGCAGCAGTCAGCAGTACCCATAAAATCCCATAACATATTAGGTTAAAATACACAATGAAGCAGAAGAAAACTATAGATTACAGTTAGTCAACACAATTTTCATTTTTCACACAGCTGTTTGTCAAAGAACTCCCACCGTGAGGCCGCAAACTGTTCCCGGGCTCTCATGCATCACAGCCTAGGCATGTCAATACATTATCTGGCGGTGCCCAGGGCTGTTGTTATTTATAATTAACCAGCCTTGCCCGCACCCTTCCACAAGGTATACCAACTAACAGGTAAACAATGATGTGAGCGGAGGCTACAGTGTTGCCGGGCTGCAATAGATCTAAGACAGACAGAGCTAGCCCCAGAGTCTGACAACATAACTGATGAGCAGCAAGCTTGTGCACACACACTAGTTTGTCATGAGTGACATCTTCATTTCGCCATCAATTCCTTAAAGAATAGCGGTGAGGTGCTTAACTAAGATATTTGAAGCGCTGCTCAAGCATGTCAACCCGGATTCTATAGCCAGAGCTCCAGTGTCCTGTAAGCTTCAGGCCGGAATTAGAAAATGACTCTACAGGGGTTCCTCAGAGGAGGGCAAGATACACAGGTCCGCCTTTGTTTAGAGACTTCCCATCCACGTAATGACTTTACATTATTATTTTCATCTTTCTCACAGCCAGGGAAGCGACCGTGATTGAATCCAAATCAATCTGTCAGATGGCTATGCTAGAAAAGCCAATTGCATTTTAGGAACACACAGAGGAGAGCTGCATTCACTCGCCAGGCGAATCAGAGCCTTGAGGAGATTATAAATTGGAGAGAGCAATCGAGTCTGGAGCAAGATTTTCATTCAATTCCCTTTTAATTAGATCTCTAGCCTCTAATTGACTTTCTAATTTTTCAATTAGCAATCAGCATTAGAAAATCTTTTTTTTTTTTTTCTCTGAGACCACATCACATTCAGACTTGCTAATCACTGCTTGAACAGGAGAGGAGACTGCAATAATTGTACAGATTGAAAGAGGAAAACATTAGAGAAGCCTTTAGAAATGTTTCAGTGTGTGATCATAGGGCTAATTATCAGTCACTTTGACGGGGGGGACGTGATTTATGAAATGTATGTATTAGAGAGCGATGGGCCATGCAGTACTTGCCAGCCATGCACCAGCCATGAACTCTCCTCCACTGACTTAATGCATTTCTTATTGTGGTATAAACACTGGCTCTCGATTAGCATCTCAGCGGTCATTAACACATGCTAATTAACTCATGATTATGGAACAGAAAGATTTCAATCAACATCAGCTTTATGAGTAATACTGTAAATGTGGGCAATTCTAAAGCATCTGTTGGAAAACCATTTGAATTTACAATGCACCGCATCCGGTGACTATCTAATCGGTGATAGGATTCTGTTGGCACTTAACTGACTTGAAGATGAATGAAATCGGTGGAGTAAAAGCTAGACCTCAGCTGCACTAAGGCCTCCACCTGGGCCATCAGAGCCTCCTCCAGCTGGGTCGGCTGGAGCAGGGCACCTCCTATGGGACCGGAGGGCCAATTACACCACATAATGATTCATAGCCAGCCGGTAATGAAGTCCCCATCCTCATCAGCTCTAATTAGAAAGTATGGATCTCTGAAAAGGGAAAGAGGATGGTGGAGGGAGGGAGGGGAAGGGATAGAGAGGAAAAGGGGAAGGAGAAGGAGGAAAAGGGAGATTTAGGATGATTGTGGAGAGAATTCTCTATCCCCTCTCAGGCTTTCCATTACAGAAGGTAATTGATATAGTTTCATGAAAAATTAACTTGGACTGCAATTGTGACAGCTTTTTTTTTTTTTTTGTATAGATGGGATAATGACAAAAAGGAATCATGTAGGCTACAAGGAGAACATGTCACCACCCATGAGCTCATTTCTGTGGCCGAGTCCAGTGCAGCAATACATTGTTTTTGCCATAAGAAAACTGTTTCTCTTGTCAGCTGTGGGTAGTTTGATTGGTCTGGAGGCTAATGAAGGCACAGTATCATATGTCTTCTGATAGGGTCTTCCAGTCTCTCTGTGGCAAACCACCCACAGTGAGTAATACATACTTAACAACCCCCCACATAGCTGATGTGGCAGTGGCAATGAGGAGGGACCCCCATTTGAATTAGGCCAAAAACTAATTTTAATTGCATTACTGAACAGCGGGATGATTTCAGCGCTGTTTACAGAAAATTGCAGACTTTGCAGTTTGTCTGTGCTACATTCAAGGACATACAAATGGATTAGAGTGGACAAAAACTATGCTAATACATGGCAGAAGTGGAGCTGGGATGTATGAGTCAAAAAGAGGGCTGGAAGTAGATAAATCCCTCATTAGTCTGTTTGCATATCGCTGGTCTATGTTTGGAGAAGGCTTCAGCCCACAGGGGATTCAGTCAATGAGAGGCAGACACAGGTGGTGTGATCTCCTCAGGGAGTACCAAGTGCTAAAATAACACTATTTAAATATTTTGGGTAAAATGATAATGCCAGTAATTATTCCAAAGTCACAATTAGGTCTGTTTAGCCATTCCTTTGGGACATTTTGCCTATGCAGGATACAATAAAGGAAGTTATGTGAGCAATTATTTGTTCATTTCGATTTTTTCCTGGATGCTTACATTGCTTAAGCGTGTTATATTGTGATGATAATATGAGTTTGGCTTTATGGATTTTGCTCATAAGTAGGAGGTACTGGACAAAGGCTGTGTGATGTAAGAAAGGCCCCCGACCACAGGAGGTCAGAGTTTTGCTAACTTTTGGCTCATTGTTTTCTCTGAGCTTTAGTCCAGCCATTGCTCTCATTCACACTAACAGGTACACATAAATCGACAACTTGAGTGAAATATGGAGTGTAGAAAATATTCTTCTAATGTGAGATTAACTCTGCTTTGTAAATTTAGGCCTTGCGTCTAATGCTAATTTGATTTTTTTTCTATACTGCTCACAGTGTCGTCCATTCTATATAAAGTACAATCTGTGGACTGGGTCGAATTGTTGTCAAAGAGCATTATATAACTGAGAAATTGAATCTCAGAGTAGAAATAATATAAAACTTAAACCAGTTCATCAAATACTTTCTCAATTTGGACGACTTAGATTTCCTTGCGGGGCCAATTTAGGCCCTGCTTCATTTAGAGAGAGATATTGCACAGCATTATTCATATACAATAATTATATTGCAGCCCCATAACATGACAGTAATATGGGGAAGGAGTGATGGTGATGTCTCCCAGTCATATCATTCTCAACAAACATATTCCCAGTTGGTCTAGTTAGATGCAGGAAAATTGCCTTGAAATTGTTACCTCATTGCAAATAACAGTAATAAGGTGGTGAAGATGAATAACTGTAGTGGCACTGAGGGTTCTAACTGTAAACAAAGTCATATATTACAGTAATGTTACTATGTGGGATTGCCACACACGTACTGGGGACGCCCAAACTGAGGTTATTAAAGGGTGAATGTTGTGTTTCTACATCCGCAACCTGGCCATTAGCGGGCAGGCAATTATTTGCAGCATGTGGTCGACATGTTGTACATTACATTCAAGAGTTTGTTTGTCATTAGTGGTGGTCTCTTCTGTAAATGAACAAATTAATTTTACCATTAGGTTCCTTACAGAAAGTGGTGTTGGGAAAAGACAGGAGGAGAATTGAGAATGAACACCTGGAGAATCAGCACATAAATCGAATTAACTTTATTGCCATCGCTTCATTTCAGCTTAAGAGTTGGTTGAGCAATTAGTGTTTTTATTGGAGTTGGAAACAGTCTTCGGAGAAAGCACTGTAAAGAGAGAGAAGATGGTAAAAACAAGTCATAGTAGAGCAGAATGTAACAGTAACAATGCAGCCTCTCTCTGGGTTGCTGTGAAATGGCTAACTCTGCAATCAGCGAGTCCATAATCTTGTCACAGGGAGCTGCCTGGCCAATTTGCTGAATTCAGGTTTTCAGTGACTTTTACAGTGACTTTTACCTCAACAGCCCCATAAGTTTGAAGTGCCAATGGGAGTTGAGGAAGTGCAATGAACATTACTCCCTCCACGATGTCAGACTGCAGCTCCTTTAATGTGCTGCTTAACTCTTTTTCGCCCATGAAGTGCTGATGCAATAAACCCTATGTGGTACAAGGCAAATACCAAAATAACCATGCAGCGCTATGAAACTTTCTAAATTATTGGCCTTACAATATCACACATCCCCCTCAGCTATGTCATTTACACCATGCTTGAGAAATATTACAACAATAGAAATCCTAGCCAAAATGTGTGATATTGGAGATTATATTCATCCTGTGTAATTAGGAAAGGAGAATATGAGTTTCATTTTATATTCAGGGGGGGACTATATAGCATGTCTTTCAGGATGATGAGATTTGCTCTGTCATAAGGGAAGTTTATATTTCCTTCAACGGAGGGCATACATTACAGAATAATAAAGAAATCATGGAATCAAAGATTAGAGCAATCTAGACTTCTAGGGCAATATCCACAGTCCTCCTCAGAATAATTTATTATCTGTTAAACTGAGAAGAGAAAGTCAGGAGGGAGAGGCAGTGAAATAGAGGATTTTCCAAGAAATACAGACATGGTTTAAAAACTTGATCTCAAGAGCTGGAGGAAGAAATGCAATAAATGCTATCTTTGTTCAGGCAAAATGACGCTCTAAGGTTCAATTGAATCTGCTCCAGAGAGGAGACAATGTTATCAGTATACTGTTACATAATTGTATGTATATATCACTGCCTGTGAATGGCTTTCTAATTACCTTATGTCTGCGGTTATATATTTTTTTCATTTTCTTTCTTTTTTTTTCTCGAAAGGTATCACATCGCCCATCCCAGTTACAATGTAATTAGTGAGATGATGTGACAGATAACCTATAAAAACAGTGTTGTGACTCATCTGATAACAACATTATGGAATTCATTATTTATGTTTAAACACAGCACTACCTCCCCGCTGCCTGGAGAGAGACAGAATATGTAAACTGAAATATGTATTTAATTTATTTTGTGTATTCCTATATGACAAAGTGAGATAATTATCATGAAATTTCTAACAAGATCGAAGGGGAAATGGCACAGGATTTGCCCTCCATCGACTCTCCATAGCAGTTACGCTGATGATTTCCCCCTTTATGCTGTTGCATAACATGTTCAGGTTATGGAAATCAAGGAAAACCTGCATACTCAATAGGAATAGACTAGAAGTGACATGTTTCACATGTTTTGGACATGCCCTTGTCTACAAGCATTTAGTTAATCCAGAACCACCCACTGCCATATTCAGTGCTAAACTCAAGAATACTGTTTTGTCAACAAATGTATAATGCTGTAGCCCTTACCACCTTATTCACTTGCCATCTCATTCTTTTTAACCAGAAAATCCTAAACCCCCATCTCATGCCAGCTGGCTGAAACATGTAATGTTTCACATAACGCTGGAGGAGATCAAATTTACTTTAGGTGTGGACAGCATTTATGTCAATTTCAACATTCTTCCTGGAATAACAACTAGAGTGCCTCTTGTTGTTCTTAATGCAAGAAAGTGTGGGACAATGTGTGGCTCTATGTAGGACACCATTATCAGTGGGTTTTTTGTGTGTGCGGTGGTCTGTGCTTGTGTCTGCGTATCTTTTTTATCCACAAATTGTATCATTTACTTTAACCTGTTGTGTTTGGTATATTTTCTTAGCAATTGCAGTTGGCCTGGGTTTGGGTGGTGGAGGGATGGACTGAGACTGAGGGGAGGGGAGACCTTCTATAATGTCTGCCACCATATTGCAAAGTTTAGTAGGCCTATACTTTACTTAACTATACTTTACAAAGTAACATAGATATGTTAATTTGTCCATGGCCATACTTACAACAAGAAATCAAACCTTTTTGCAATTTTTGAAGCGCTATATTACATGCATTAGACTTTTTGCCACCAGCATGTTTTAATTTGACATATTTGTTGTAGGATTAATTGTAATTAACTGGAAAATTTCTGTTGTGTGTGTCTATCTGTGCTTGCATACAACCATTGTTCTAGTTGGTAAGTAATTATTGGCTCAATAGCAGTGGTTAAGTTGGATGTTGGAGGTCAAAGCGGCTATTTTTGATCTTACATCGTTACATTGTCTTACAAGTGTAAGGGTCAGATAAATTCTGGTTTTAGTGCCGGAGCCCAGATCTTCAGTATAGAAACTGACTCCCCTCCTGCTTGACAACAGTATACTTTATCGTCAAGCAAAATGCTGCAGGCTTCTGTCTCACCACCACTGTGTGTTTTGAATGAAGATGTTGAGTAGAACAGTGCTGCACTTCACAGATTGGAGAATTGATTCTCCCCTCAGCAGGGATTGAGGGAATCAAGATCATCTACCTCACACTGTTAATTGCTGATAGTGAGGAACATAATGAGTGATGAATTCATCCATCAAGATTGTGCTAGCTAAGCTGAACAACATATTGCCAAGTTGAAACCCTCACATATAATTGATGCCTTTGACTCAACTGGTTTTATTTTATCTGGCATGTTTGCGGTGATAGTGTTAGCGTATTTATCACTCTGCCGGCTGGAACACATGATGTCTACAAGTTTTCACCAGACTGTGTTAACCGCAGGTCACAACAAACCTAACAACAACCTGACTAACAAAAGGTTACAGAGGGATGTGGCAGTTTTTGCCCACGACTTTGAATAGATCACGCCTCGCTCTCAGCCATCTGACCTTTTTACACAGAGCGAAGTTGCAGGCGTGCGACGGAGGTGCCCAAACCTCTTGTATGATCTTCAGAAATGTTTCACTTTTTCCAGAGGGCACGTTGTCGAGGCTCGTGTGTGGGTGTGTCTCTAATTTAAATGCTGAACAGGAAACATCTGCCTGGAGTCAGGAAGATTCATCTCCCTGTCATGTTCAATCCTGCACAGCATCCAAGGCAGCCCTCCTCCTCACAAAGTGGGAGGGAGGTGGAGAGAAAAAAATTAAAAAACAACAAATATTAATGAGGTGTTACACTGAGAAATAACGATGTGTGCACTCCCTGATAGCATCTGTACTTCCTTAATGGCATGCGCAATTATGTGGGCTTCCATTAATATCTAGGCAGGGACTGTCACTGCTAAGGGCTTCACTTCAATCACTGCTGCGTCTCGACTGCTTGTCTCCATAAGTACACAGAAAGGAAATATACGTGGAATGTAGAGAGCCTAGCCATTAAGCAACACAAATACCCCAATAGATATTTTTAACGAAAAGATAAAAATGATTTAAAATACGCTGTAATCTAATTCTGAAAAATTCTCAAGGCACATCTAGTATTGGGCCTTGTAATTTCTGCAAAGCCATAAACATAAGGCCAACAGTAATGAGGAGCTATGGGAACATGCTTTTAGGTTTTACATATTGTCTTTGCATTTATAACCTAAATCCTTTTGGAAAAAGAAGAAAAGATTCAGAGATGTTATCCTACATGTATCGTTGAGTGGCAAAGGAACAATTCATTAAAACAATTTCAAGGCACCAGAGGACACACATGTGACAGTAATCACACATCACAATAGGTGGTGAGGTATAAACATTGCTTATACATACTGTAAATATTTTGGAATATATTTGAAGCTATAGGGAATTTTTCACTTGTATGTGCAGGAAAATGACAGCACTGTAAAATACTGTAAGTTTAAGAAAAATATTCATTTAGCAAGATCAGGATTATCCTGATTACTTTGAGTCAGGGTGAGGTAAGCAATTAATGTCATACTGTAGATATGTGAGGATGATATAAACAAGACAAGTCCATCTACAATCTTAACATGCCTACCTCTTTTAACATTAAGATAAAAGTTCAGTTGCTGCTCTGTCAAATTGGTTTAAAAGTGTTAGTAATATTTATAACATAAACCTCATCTGGGTATAAAAGCTCATTCAATATTCAGCTCAATATTTTGTCCACAAAGTGATCCATTTATGTTCCATTTGTTGTGAATGAAGTAGCTATAAACTGTACATCTTAACATTACAGACTCAAGCCTAAGCATCATTATGTCTATTACTTTGGCAGAGAGTTGGCTGTGTTCATAAATGTTTATTTTAGTGCCCTTGGTTATAGAATAGCATATGTAAATTCTTCAACTGAATGAAATTCACCTTTAATTGCTGATTTAAGTAGAGAAAGACAGAATTTGCAGATGGGAGACGCTCAGGGACTGTGCTGGAGGGAGCAATTATGCCGGTGACATATTTGGGTGTCAGTACCCTGGAGCAAACTTTTTCACTGTTGGGCAGTTTTGAGTTTTTTACTTTCATTCAAACTGAATGGCATAAGCACAGAGATGCAGTGGGAACAGCCATTGTTAAGCTGTGATGCAGAGCAGGTCTATAGACACAGCTAGGGCAACTTGAATTTTGAAAATTGTATTGGGAAGGAGGGTAGCGTTATTTTGAAATCCACTGTGTAATTATATTGCATAAATGTTTCAGAAATGTGTAAGCTGTTATTAATGTCGATTTGTGAATCAGCCTTGAAACAATTCGTTAAACTCATGACTTAACTATGTGCGCTCCACAAAGAAAGAGTCTCTAGAAAATTCTGAAAATCTATGCAATGTATTTTTCTATTCGCACATGAATGCATACAGTACTTTATTAGATTAATATATTAATTCTTCCAAAAACTGTTTGAATGTGAATTATTTTTAGTGTCTTAAATTGCAGAAATCCTCTTATCAAGCAGGACAAATATTAACACAGAACCGAGTATAAATATGAGCAAATATAATATGACAGGCTCCAATCCCAGGACTGATCTTTCTTCAATTACCTCCAAAGCTTTCGGTATTATCCTTTAAAACCTTCACTTACCAAAGGCACTGGCATCAAGTTTGAACAGTATAGTCATCAGATCCAACTTACTTGTGGAGGAGGATACATGCCCTCAGAATAATGCATACAGCAAATTTCAATGTCAATAAGTGTTGATTTTTCAGTAAAAAATTATTGTGTTGAGCTAACAAGTGTGGTTTGGAGAGTTGTTTGTTCACTCATATAGCTGATATGGCTTTGGAGTTGTTTTGGAGTGTTGATTTTTACACTCTCAGACTTAAATTAACACTGACGATTTTGCTGTGATATGCATTAATTGATGATGAATTGAATTATTTAGATTAGGTTGCAATTATCTTCAAAAAGGAACAAAATCTTATAAAAATCTGATAAAAAATTGTATTGTGTACAATGGAGTAAGCCTAAGGACTGCTACTCCACTTAAGCACAATCTTCATGAGTGGCTAGACAGCAACACATCCTCACCATGATCTTAATTAACTTCTGCTCTCCCGTGAGGACACTGGCTGAATAAATCTCAAGGACAATATGGATTAATTCATTTATTTACCAAGCAAGCGCAGCTCATCAAATTCTGATACGGGCACGTCTCCTTCATGCAAACGTCTCTTGAATTAACCTCTTTACTGGAATAGCACCTCACCTTACCACTGATGCCATGATCCCTCCCTGGTCCTGCCTGTATTTAACAGACAAATCAACCTGGAGGAGCATGGGATGGCTTTATCACTGTTTTATGACTGACATCCCAAAACCACACTGGCAGCGCCGATATGCAGAAAAGTCAGAGAAGTAATAAGGTCTCATAAATACCATTCTGTGAAGAAGTGGATACCCATGAATCACTGCTTTAACTTAATAAAAAGAACAAATCCAGTCTTAATATTTAAGGATTAGCTGCATTTTTTACATAAACTTGCTCATTCTTTTCCAGAGTAAAAATTCAAAATACACCTGCAATAAAAATGTTTCATGCCTACACTAGTTCGGCTGCTTTCACACTGTGGCTTGTCCACCATGTATATACCACTGTGTTATAATCAAAAGACCAGTTAAAAATGCTTATCAAGGACAACCACAAAGTTTTATGAGAACAAATAACTCAGGATATATGAATATGCTAATAAGTCGATCCAAGGATTTGCTATGGCTATGATTACATACCCCAGGGGTGTAAAGCAAATAAAGAGTGTTAAAAAAAAAATACCAGCCTCCTCCCTAATTTAATACTCCCCCAATCTGTTCACCCCTCTCTGTAAGCTTCAGTAGCAGTAGAGTCACTACTGCTCTCTGTGCAGGGACATCAGAGAAATGTGTTATTTTCTCTACATAGGAAATAGACATGGGCATGATGGAAATTGCCTCCTTCACAGACCCCTGTGAAGAGCATTTTCATATTTTCATGCCTTTATCATTTCCTTTGAAAAGCGTGAAGGGAGGGGGTATGGATCCTGCGTGGCACGTGGCGTTTGATGCGTTCACCACTGAGTTGTTAAAATGGATCAATGGAACAAGACAAGAAAGCTGTTGGCAGAGCTGAGCTGTACCCCAGAGCGAGATGACAGTTGGGCAGGCCAATGGGACAGGAGGTGGGTGGGGGTTACCAGCAAGAAAGAGTCTGTGGTGGTCCCCTTTATCTCCTTCCTCTCTTCTTCCCCTTCCCCTTTGATTTCAGCTGACCAAAATCGACTTGGGGACATTTTCCCATTGATGGATCTTTTTTTTTTTTCCACTTTGCTCAAAAGTAAGATATGAGAAGTTGCCTTACGGCTATGGATTAGCTTTGATTATGTGACAGCAGTTATCACTGCACACAGCTGTCTGAGGGCCAGCCTATAGGGTCCAGACTATATACAGGAACTGGAAATGCATTGCACAGAATACTAATGTTATCCCACTACAATCATTGGTCTTTCAAAAACAATAATAATCATAGCACTTAAAGATCAAATAGAAACGAAGATGGAGTGATACACCAATGTAAGAAGATTGGAAAAATTGCATTTCAAATTTGGTAAAGGTGTTAAATTTTTAATATGTTCCTCATTTTGATAGATGAACCAAAATAGTTGTGTTAGCACAATTACTGTGGAGCAGTACTAGTAGATGTGCAAAAGACCCCAAAACTAAACAAAGCAGATGACAACAATATCCTCAGTATCCTCTTCAAATGAAGAAAATCACTTGTTACTGACATCAGCAAAAGGAGCCAACTGACCATGCTTTCCCCGCTCTCAGAGAGAGAGAGAGAGAGAGAGAGAGAGAGAGAGAGAGAGAGGGAGATAGAGAGAGAGCGGGGGACAGCGAGCTGCAGAAAGTCTCTGAGGGTGTGAATGTGATTTAGAGATGGTGTGCACTGTTTACACGGCCTGCCTGGAGGGATGCGCTTCTGTTGGCAGGAGAACATTGTTAGCATGGGAGGCACGTAGCTCCAACCCCACTTCCCTCTCTGTGTCTCACTCTCCCTCTTTCTCCAGCTGCTCAGGGGCATGCGATGGTCTGGGAAAGATTAATGCATCTTCAACGGCATGCCGTGAAATCAAATTAGTGTACCCTGATCCAGAGACGTGGAGGGCTTAGGCCAGGGCTGCAACGGGGACAATTCCTCAATAACCTACAGCTTTTCTCCACCCCATGAAAGCTGCAGCATGTTGATTATTCAAATAGGCGACGCACATCTGCTTTTACTGTCTTTTGGATGCCAGAACGACTCACTGTGCTATTGATTCACACATTTGTCCACCTAATTATCAAGACATGTTCGACTCTGTGTTTTTCAGTAAACATATTGATTTCTAACTCCTCAATGAATCATTAAATTATATCAGGAAAGACGTGGAAAAACAAAGCCACTCATGGCAATGTCACATTGCATTACCTCAGTCATGCTCACATGTTATTGCAGGCTTCCATCAAATTCAGTCAAGGATGAACACCTATCCGCCACAATATGCTGTTGAAATTGGATTTGCTGGGGGGAAATGAGGGGATTATTGCTACTTCTGTGTTCTGTTGCTACATACTGCTTTAGTCACTCTAGTACTTGATCATGTAATCAGGCAGGAGAGATGGAGTCGTTCACAGAGCTTACAGAGTAATAACCTGAAGAGGTTTTCAGCGGGGAGGCTGTCTGAGCTGAGGCTATAGAGTACAATGTGAAAAGTCTGTCCTGGGATGGTGGAGATTCACAATTATCCCTCAAGAGGTCACTTCCCGATGAGGAGCTGAACCAAGCTAGGTCATGTCCTCCACCTCTAGCCTGCACTCTGCACTAGTTTGCATTGCTCACACTGGCTTGTATTTACTTGTGTTGATCATTGACATTCAGTGTAGCTGCTGTTTACAACTGTTACCCAACATTATTAGCCCTGTGATTAGTATTGTGTGACCTGTACACTCCCAGTGAGAGATAGGTGAAGTGATGCCATGGTTTAGTAAAATTAGATTTATTCTTGAGTTGTGACTATATAGCTTTGGGAATGTAATAACTTCTGCTCTTTGGAAGGGAGGAAATGAATGTAAGAGAGAGAGGTTGACGTTGTACAGCGAATCATTATACAGTATGAACTTTTGACCGACAGGATAGGATTGGATTATGCCTAATTGATTTTACAGCTCAGGGGCTAATCAAGACAAGATAAGCAATAATGACTATTGACATCCTGATAAAGTTAACAACTAGTCAATGTAGAGGGACTTTATGTTGAAACAATGAGGGGGCAGCGGGTGTATGATTCATCCACATGTAATTACTTCACCCAATACACAGCCTATTATCACTATAAAGAATAAATCCTTAGACATATCGCTGTTGTCATGAGAAAAACTTGTAACTCCAATTTTGGTTGTAACTTCAATTGAAGGATTACATGTCCATCTATGGGTTGAGGAAATTATGTGACGCTTGGGATTTTGAAACCCTTTCAAACCTTATTGGGCAAACTCAAAACTACATGGTGGTCAAGCTAAAAAACAAGGCTGTTTTTCTTAGGTCCTGAAAGTTGGCATTATGGAGATACAAGGTTTTCACCTGACAACAATGATGATGTTTGTAAGACAGCAGGGATGACACACAGAGAATGTCATTTCATTTAAAATTAAATACATTCAAAAAGTTTTAACAAGATCACTATAAAAATAGGCATATTTGGTACACTGTATATGTGTACAGTGTACTAAATTTGTGACTGAAATCTCAAATCTGCTTTCTTATTTCATTTTCACCATATATAATGAAGGCCGGGGTTGGCACTATAAGCGAGGGACTGAGTTAAAGTGTCACTTGTGACAATTACAGAGTGCATGTGAATTGTTATATTAGCTGCTACGCAGGCTGGTGGAGACGGTGGTGATCAGTCTTAGCCGAGGCAGGTGCGATAGGCCGCGCAGCAGGCCTAACAAAGACAGATTGGGACCTGCAGGGCACATAGCTATAACCAGCAGATCCTCTCACACACTCCAGCTTAAAGCTCTGAAATGTGACTGTACATGGATCACTGCTGACAGGACAGAGATACCATGCACATAAAACATGGAGGACATACGCGAGGCTACATATAGTTCTAAAAGTTCAAGAGCATCGCATGGCAATGAGTCACACGGTTGCAATGGACGAAGTTGAAGAAGGTTGTTGTTAATTTAAAACAGCAGAGAATTTTCACCAGGTTCTACTCCTCTATAGAACATTTTCCTTTAACCCCTACCATATGGAGATTGTTTGAGAGATTGGAAAGGTTTTTTTTATGTTTTGTTTTGTTTTTTCAGTCCAAAGGTTATCTAAAAGCAAATATCAATTCATACATCTTCTGAGGTGTCTTTTTAGGTACATTCAGTCGGCTGGTCACTTCCAACGTCTGAGATTCAGATAGATTCTACAGAATGCAAAACAAATCAAACCGGTGTTTTATGCACAAAACATACGTCTGTCCCTCCTTCAATACCCTTCATTTGAGGTGAGCTCCAATTTAAGATTCGGAGCATGTGCGCTTGAACCAGCCTTTGGACAAGTGCACACATCCCTAGCATGAGCTTCTCTTTACCCTATTGACTGAGGATGAGCCTGTCACTGGATCCGGATTAAAGTCTTAAGACTATCTATAAAAGGGGGATGGGCAAGAAGGGGGACTTGTCAAAGATTTGTTTGCTGTCAGGGGCTTGTTAGTGCCAGGAGAAGGTATGGCTGCAGAATAGCAAAAGACTGGATTCATCCTCCTGTTCCAAAGTCACTTGAAGATCAAACATCTCTCTTGCTACAGTAATAATGGACCAGGCTCTTAATTAATCATCAGCGTCCTGTCATTGTGTTAACAAGTCAGGAACCTGGGGCCACCAGAGGCTCTCTATCAAATCTATAAAACCCTTGAGTTCTAATTTAGCCGTCCCCCAGATGCTCGCCAGCCTATTCCGCGTGCCAGTCTGCTTTTACACAATTCACTAGTTTTTCAACACCACTGAGGCCAGAGAACACATGAAAATTATAACAAATTGGGATAGCTGTGTTGTTTCTTGTAGACAGTGGATTACTGCACACCAAACTTCCTGCGTTTTCATCCTAGATATAAATCTTTCACTGTTGGTCTCCCTATTTCAAACTCAAACTGCACCAACATGTGTGTGGCTGCATTGTACTGTACTGTATGTCTGGTGGCTAACACAGGTTATTAACTAAATCTAGTCAAAAACCCCGGCTGCCCAGGTGCCATTGAATCTATTTGCCACCCACTCCCCTCTTTATATAGGGCCTAATCTCCTTTAAAGGCAATTAGAAATTACATCTATTCTGTTTGCCCTGATAAGAGATCAAACGTTACCTGTGTCTCTGTGCAAACAAAATGCTAATGCACAGCCCCCCCAAATGGATGCATATTGGGCTGGGCAAGTCTGCCTCTGGAACCCACATGCAGATTACCTGCCCGTCGACCTGTTCCTAATTATTATTCATGTTTACAAACTTTCATCTCTTGGGATGGGCCACAGACCCAGCTGCATACGTGATGAGCAAACAGAGCCTGCACCAGCACACAGGAGTGGACATGAATTTATTCATGGTACAAAGAGCCCATCCACGCAAAGGGCCCTGCTTCTCCCCTCTCCGTCCCCAGAGAGCAGACATTTATGAAGACATTCCCTCAAAATCATTATAATAGCATTACCATTCCAAGCAGCTTCTACCTGCGTCATGATTGCATTTGTTTCTCCTCCCCCCCCGCCCCCCATTCCCCGTATCCTGCGGATGTAACCAAGCAAGGTGAGGGAGAGTGCAGCGTCTGCATTTCCCTTGGGACGTGTGGAGAGGCGCTTAGCAGCAGTACGTTTTACACCCGTTCTTCACAGTCAGAGTGTCGGCACCACCCACGACGGGGAGAACAGCCGGCTGACTTCCAGCTATGGCACGGCAATCTGTATAGGGGAAAAAGGCTGAATTGTTAAAAAAAGAAAGAAAGAAAGAAATAAAGAAAGAATCCCGAAGGACCATAAAAACTCACTCAATCTCTCTCTTTACACACAGATGCACATGCACACACTCACATTCACTCTCTCTCCCTCTCTCTCTCTCTCTCACACACACACACACATATACACACGCACATACACACATCAGGTACACACATACTGTATAGGTGCCACAACAAACGATGCATGGACACACATAGACGCAAAGATGCACAAGAAGTGACACTGTAGTAAAGTGTGTATGAACCTGAGCTTTTGTAAGGCCACTAAATTGTACCATTAAGCATCTGAGGCTTTAGTTATGTTGTTCCTGTTTCCATGACAGTTTGACATGTGCTGATGGTTTTCTATGTGACGGCGACAGACCTTTTAAGAGACCATAGTTAAAGGTAATTGTGTGCAGTTTAATATGTTTAAATATGTTCTTCAAGGTTTCTTTTCATCAGCTCAGCCCAACAGTACATAAACATGTAGACAAGGAGGAGGGCTTCATAACTGATGACAGTTGTGTGTGCCGTCAGCTTTGTGTCAATCAGCACTATCAAAACAAGGAGCTGGCTCCATAATTACAGCTTGCTGTCGCCTCTTGATGAGGCGTTAAGACAACAGAACAAGTTGTCAGATTGATGCTCACGCACCTCAGATATTGTCTACATGACATGAGGTACATGACGCCTACAATGTCTGCCTTTGCTTCCCTCACAAAATACCGTACAGGCCACACATCTTGACAGAACAAATGTCATTTAAAACAAAAATAGCGGAAAATGTTGTGTGACACATGCATCAACAGTGATGTTGTTCCATGTTAAATAGAAGCCGTTGCTATTAAGGGATCCAGCTATTCAGAAATGGTGATGACATCTCGCCAGACTGTTGCATCACTGGATTGTCCAACACAGGCAGACAGGAAAAGCATGACACACCAATGGATTGTAGGCAAGGGCAAATCGTTTTTTGTTTGTAGAACTAAAACAGAGACGGTTATCCCCATGAGCGAAATGGGTGATTTAATGCAGTAATGAATCATTAGAAGAGATCATTCGGGGCTAGCGTATGCCATCTCATCGAAGTAATTGAGCTCAATTAAGCCAATCTCTGTAGGGCTTGCCTTGTTCTCCAAACGTCTGACCACTGCCTGCTCCGGCTAACAGAGATGAGTTGAGTCTCCGCAAAGTTGTACTAGTACAGTACCAGAGTGTCCTGTGAGGGGAGACGGGACCCCAAGAGAGAGGAGGCAAAAGAAGGCTAAAGAGAGCTTACATCGGCAAAATAATCCTATAGGCTGCTCCCAAAACAAATCGGCACTCATCTCCGGTCTGAGTGGCGCAAGGGTGTACCGCGGGGAAAGGAATCAATTCCACCTGACCTTCCAACTTAATCACCACTCGCTCCACTGCCACTCTGCAGAGACCTCCAGCTCTCTGAGATGATGCGAAGGGCAAGGCCGGGGGTGGGCCAGAAGTCACTGGAGAATTGGGGGGGTGGTATGGAGAATGAGAGGGAAAGAGAGAGGAATAAGCTACAATTAGCATTTTTGAGTCATGTAAGAGCAGTGTTAGAGACAGAAGGTCCTCTGTGGCCACTGACCACCTAGTAAGGCCAGTCACAATGCGGCCCGGCTCTGCTGAGGTGTGTATGGTCGAGGATCCTCACACAGTAGGGCCATGGCAGGCTGAGGTACAGGCAGGGTGTGAAGTAGGCTGTCTGGGCTCCAGGGGAACACAACAGTCGACTGGTTTGACATCGGACAGTAATGCAGGCATGTTTCACAGCTCTCAGTCTGTTTTACACCTACTGAGGTTCCAGTTTGCACCTGGACGGTTCAGAGCTGGTGAGTGCCAGCCCTCAAGATAGGAGAGAATTAGAGAGCGCTATGGGAGCGAGCTGGTACTTTATCTGGCTTTCTAGCTGGCTGGTTTAACCGATAATTAAAACAAAGACACCCTCAGCACATCTTGGCTATGTTTCAATGTTCACTTAATTGAATACTGCAGATATTGATTGGATTTAGGTGTTTGCAATGTTTTCAGCTAACCTGAGTTTGGCAGCCTAAATTTGTTATACAGTTAGGCGTGGCAAAACAATAACATATAATAAATTGATAATAAATAATATATTCTGTTTATTTTCTTGGTCACTACACATATTCATTTCTTTTCATTCCTTCTGTCTCTCTGCAGTCTAATAGCCACATGTTCTGTTAGTTGGTCCTACCTGTGCTGGAGCCTCTCCAGGTGCCCTTCATCGAAGGGTAGGGGAAAATAGCTTCTCTCTTCCGCCTGCTGATAAGCACACCCAGGCGCAACCAGGCCTCCTGAGACTAGGCTGCTTTTCTCCACAACACAGGAGCGCTAGTCTGCCCTGCAGAAGGTCAATGAGAGGGAAATCTGCCTCTGCCTGCCTGGGGACCAGGATGTAGAGGAGACTTAACGACCTGACACCACAGGCCACTGGGCTGCACAAGTCCAACAAGTTAAGGAAGTAAATTATGTATGATGCAGTTTGCAGACAGCAAATCTATCCTTGTTTGGCTTCATACACTTGAGAACATGGGGCGTATAATGAAAGGACAGTGGACTTGTTAAGTCAAACATATGGCAAAAGAAATTGCAGTAATGCCGCAGATGGTCTCAAGAGTTTGCAGTCACTATGTCTTCCTAGTACATTTCAGAGGTCAATATTTGCTGGCTGTATTGGCTTCAGTAAATACTGCCGTCCACACACAGAGCTTTACCCAGCAGAGTCTGGGAACAGAGTTCTCAACCAGCTGTACAGTAAGTATGAAATTTGTTGTGTCTCCCAGTAATGACACAACACAGAGCCAGGCAGGTGGTAATAAAGATTCTCTTTCTGCAGAGATGCCTCATACCCTCACTCTCCCTCCCCCTTAATTTATTCCCTGAGGTGCTATGAGTGATTTTGTCTGTTCTTTCCCTTATATTAAACATCGCACACTATTAGCTCTCAATAATCATTTACCGCAACCCAGGACACAATGATTTCCCATGACGCATAAAACTGCAATAACGTCAACTCAGTTTCAGAAATAATATTGCCATCATTCGTTTTTATGTGTCTCCCCCGGCTGGAGAAAATAGCTCCACAGGACTCGCTCGCTCTCATATGGAGGAAAAAAAAGAGTGCACAAAGCATTTGTAACTTTCAAAAGTTACGAAAAATCCAGTTTCTGCACATTTCTCCAAAAATCCACATGGAAGTTCCAAAAAGAACAAAAAGAATCAGAGGTGAAAATAGGCCACATGGTTAAATGCCTTGCTGAGAGAGATAGGTAGTGGAATAGTCTCATCCATGGCTTGTAAAGACAGCTGGATAAATATGCTGCATATTGTATTTAATAGTTGCCTGAACCAAAGGTGTGGCTGGTATACAGTTATAATCCAAATTAATTTACCACATAGAGCAATTACCTGTTATCAGAGAAAAATCTATGAGTTATAGTGTGGTATTGTGGTTTCTCTCTATCTCTTGAAGGTTACCATAAGATATTATGGGAGATGATATTTGAAACTGTCATATTGACTGTTTTTGGGGTGGTGCTTGATTTTGTATTCAACACCGTCTTCTTAGTCATTATCATCAGCTACAGTATGGGCCATAGATCACTCCCTTTCTCCAAAATGGAGAGGCTGAAGGTCTTTTATCTCTCCTGTTTGATGGTAATAATAAGGAACCTCTCTGTGGCCTTATACATGGTGTGAAATCGCAGCGGTGCCTCAAACTGTGTTCACGCTCTGTCTTATACTCAGACTAGTTAATTGCCAGGCAAATTTTGGAGAAGATGAATCAGGGTGAGGTAAAGAACAAAATCAAATTAGATGTCAGAGAAGGGAAGAAATGGTTGGAGCTTATTAAGCAGGGGCAAGTTTGCCCACTCATTTTACATTTCTCCAGGCATATAGTGTGGACACAGTATTCTTTTCTGTGGTAATCAAGTAAAAGACCCACCGAGGTCTCAGACAGCAAGGGTAGGAAAGATCAGGAAAGTTTCTCTTCTGTTATGTGACAAAAGGAGTAAGGAGACATTATTAAATCCCATGTTACAGGCTGCAAGGAGAATTCCAGAGAGTTTCAGTTATTCCTAGATCTGGTCGTGGTTTGGTATTAACAAACTGTCTGGCCGTAAAAAAGACAGGAGAGTTGAGAGTTTACCCTGCCCTCTAATCTGTGATATCAGATGGAAGACAGAGAATGTCACATCCAGTATGATTTTTTTTTTTTTTTTGTCATAATCAGGATACACTTTTTGCTTCAGAATAATAGTACTAATGTGGCATGAAACTCATTTGGATGCAAACTTCACAAAAACATGGGTCAACAAAGTCATTCTCGCATTCATTGTCAAGGAAGCAGCTTCTGGGTTTACGTTGCTATGATATCTCAATTTAGAGTCTTGGATCTCTGAGTTTTGCTCTAGGAGAGAAATTTCCATGCTCCAATTTCCTGCTTGGACCTCTTAGGTCATAACGATACATGTGAATTTTAATCAAGCGGGGAGGACAACATAATGTAAACACTGCATGAAGTAACTAAATCACAATTTCAAAGGCAGCTACACAGGCAAGCAAATTAGCAGTGTGTGTCATCTTCAAAAGTGGAATGACAATCACCACTTACATATGTGAGCTTTCAAAGCAACATGAGGCCATTAACAGAGATACAAAGAAACCAAATAGTCTGTGCCTGACCTGCAGGTGCATCAGTCTCAAAAACTGGCAAATGATGTAAGGTGGCAAAGGGGAACAGTCTTGAAAATCACGTCAACACTTGTCAAACACAGACAAACTGCAATAGCAACTGTTGCTAGACACCACAGAATGACTCACAAATTGCCGCAGAATTACCACAGAATTGAATCAACACGTCTGAGAGTCTCAACAAAATTGAATACCAGGATGAAGTCAAAAGCCTTCCACAGCCTGCTAAACCACCAAATCTAGACATCATTGAACCTTTATGGGAAGTTCTGATTTCCATTTCTTTTATCCATTTATTTTGTCCATCCATTTTATCCAATAGTCCAATATCCCACTACATACAGGATTTGCATAATAGCATTCCAAGCTGAAGCTGTTCTGAGGTCAAATGGTCGCCCTATAAGATGATATTCGTATGTTGTTAGGTGTTTCCAGTATTTTGTCCACCAACAGTATGCCAGCATTGCAGCGTTAGTTTTTGGTGAGAATTGTCAGCGCATATTCAGGGGAACATTACAAAGGAATGCGAAAGCCACTCTCTCCCCCGCTCCTCTCACCACGCTGAAATTAATTAGAGTGATGCTCAGCTGAGAGTGGCACAGGAAAACTAGAAACACATTTGTCAAACACTGTGGACACTGTCAAATTAGATTGAACTTGATAATTAGAAACCACGGTTTGGACTGTGATAATAATCTCAACATTTTGCAAACCTCGAGAGTAAACTAATTCACAAAATGCACTGCGCTAATTATCAACAACCACAAATAACAGCAGTGAGATAATACTCTTCCATTTACACAATCTGTAAAAATTACTAGGTTGAGGTTGGTGCTCTTATAAACACCATTAAAACTAATGTGCTCTCACTGTAAAGCAAGCTTTTCAAAGGGAAAACAGTCATCCCTCATGGTTTATGTGTATCGGGGTACTGCCAATTGCCTGATGACACAGTGGCCTCTTGTGGATTCAAGGTTTTGCCCAGTTTCCTCTTTTCTGCTTTTTTTCCCCCCTCTTTTCTTCTTCAATAGATGGCGCTCAAGTGCATGCCTCAGCTCAGTAGTGCTCAGTATGCCAGGCAGTATGCATTACTTCATAATCTTCCTGTAGGTCATCTGTGCTGTTCTGCAGCAGAGATTGTTATTGTCCTTTTGTACCTCACTTTGTTTCATTTTCCAGTGGAATAAATGGGGCAACTTTAACATGACTCTTCGCTAAGTATTTTTCTTATTAAAGGACATTGCGGTCGTGTTTGCCTAATTCAGGGCTCTCTTTTAATCTTTATCGGCAGCAAAGCAGATAATGGTCAGGCGTCGCCGGTGTTAAAGCTTAACTACCCCACCAAAATGAGGTTTCAAATTGTACACCATTATCAGTAACTCAGATCCCATTAGTTCCACTGAGATGTGTTGCACTGATGCATTTTGATGGTACTCCCACATAATAGAGGGAGTCAAAGAACTCAGAAGCACCTAACTGTTATCTACGCTTGAGGCAAGCAAACTGTATTACCTTTCCATTTCAAAGAAAATCTCCCTACTGGATCAGGTTTCACAGGCAAGGCTGGTCCATAGACTTAACCAGCGCTGATCAGAGAAGACTAGAACCTTTACAGAGATGCAGCTCATGTTGCCCTGTGTCAGCATCATGCGGTAGAAAATAAAAGCATCTTCCACCCTGTTACATTCCTGCAGTAACTTCAGTAGGCTACTTCAGTGTGTGAGGGATGGACGTGGAGGGGGAGGTGAAAGCAAAAACATTTGTTTTATGAGTCAGCCTAAAGCACATGCAGAGCTTTTCCTGCGCTCTCTGGAAAAACCTCAATGTGTGAGTCCTTTTTCCTCTGGTCACAATGGCATAGCATGGGGAAAGTCTCTCCAGAGCAACCTGATATCAAAGACTAGAGGAAACCAATGCCATCAGCACAGCAACAACATCCCCTCCATTGCTGTCCCTTGGTCAGTAGATGATGCCGTTGCATGTAAAGTTTTCAGCATGAAGAATTCCCATTGCTTTTTCTAACCTTTTTCTGTATTTATATATGCACATCTGCCCTGGCTATGTGGCCAATACAGTAATTGTCGCAATCAAAACTGCCTCTGGTTTGTCATAACAATAGCCTGTATTCAGATAATGAGCTACAGTGTTTTAGCGTCAGTAAAAATGAAAATACATTTTATCAGCCGACCTCAGACATCTACAATCATTGGAACGTTAAGATTTTTAAATTAATCTAATATGCAGTTTTTGCACTTTATTTTTATGGATTTTATTCAAGGTGTCTTTTGAATGTCTGAGCTGCTTTACACAGGCACTTGAGGAAAGGTAAGGCTGTACTGCAGGTAGGGAGAGATCCTGGGACACGCTCAGTCCTGTCAGCATTCCACAGCTCTGCAGCACTGCTTCTGGAAAATTCCTACCTGAGTGAACAGCGAGAAGGCAGAGGGGTGGGGGGTGGGGGGGGGAATTAAGGACAGTGAAGAAGGCAGAACTAGATCCTTCGAGTGACTGCAAAATTAATGTTTCATTGTTGGATAATTCCTCAAAACCTACATAAACTTTACTCTTACTTTGTAAAAGTCTGCCTAGTTTTGCCTTGCCGCGGGTCACAATAGAATGCAAAACCCTCTCCGACAACAAAGCCCTCCTCACACAGGAAAAATCTAAATGTCATGAATCTACAGCACATCTTGGACTTGACCAGATAAATTTCCATTTATTCTGGGCTCCCCAGCAATTGAATAAAAAAAGGGCATGGGATGAATATTTATCACAGATTAGATAGTAGTGCTTTCAATCAAATCCCAAACCCAGTACACTATTCTTATCCACATGTAAAGTAGGAAGCATTCTAGCAGTGTACTTCAATGTGATAAATAGGCACTTGCAGAGCAATACATCTGCCTTCCTTGTTGCCCTCTCCTCAGATAAAGAGCTTGGCCTATGAAGAGGAATCAGCATTAGATGTGGATACATAATTTAGTTTCCTAGCTGCGTTATCCAACCTTTGCTACCAAATAAATATGTAAAGCCAGGGGCTGTGGCTCTTATTTTCAAAAGTCAGAAACTCATTCTGCTCCTCATGTTTCATTCAGATAAGCAGAGGCCAGAAAATAACCAATACCAGATTACAAACTCTCAATTTAGTGCCAATGACTTCTGGAAATAGAATGCTAGAGGAACTGTCTGTGGGCTACATATCAACCGTCCTCTGTCTGTGTTTGTCATTCAGGTATTGACGTTACATTAACAACCCTTCTATTTTCTTTAGTTTGGCATTCAATATCCTTACAGTACTCTAAATTTTAATTTCAAGATAATTCAAACTTTTCTAATTTAAACACTTTGCTCGTTCACAGTGCAGATGATTAAATTAACGAGAGCGTCAAGATGAAAAGAGAGCAGGGACAAAGGAATACAGAAATTCTCAACATGGTTCCACTTTCCTAAGGAGGTTATCAAGCATGACAGTCCTCGTCCGCAGAGTATCCATGCCCTTTGTTGACTGATGTAGGATCATCTCCTCTTAAATGCCTTGCCACTAAAAATTTGGTGTCACCACTAATGTGCTTTTGCTGGCTTAGCCCAGATAATCCCATAACTCTGTCTATATAACTGAAATCTAGAGAACTTGAGGAAAAACGACTCCACAAGGGCAGGTTTCAGCTTCCACGTCTTAAAGGGTGTCCAGACTCACCAGTCCTTTCAGGGATCATACAGCAGGGAATATAGTTATATAGTTAGAAGTAGCAGCTGGCATTTATAGCTGCTGTCGACCTTTCCCATAGCTTTTCCATCTGATATTAATTAACGCACAATAACGTCAGATTTCTCAGATCATCAACAGCCTTACTCATTATCAGAGTTTCTCCGTGAATTAATATTCAAGGCCAATTTTACTCGAAGAGAGCAATGGGCTTTTATGTGTTTCTGATAAAGCCAACAACTTTCCCATGCAAGGAGTGTATGCCTTAATTTAATCGTTTCTTTGATGGAATATCTGATGTAGCCTTGATTTGTCCCTCAGCAGCCAAGTTGTTGAAGAATATCATTAAAAATCAAGCACATTGTGATATAACTATATCCAAGTATATACAGTTAGTGTCATTTTCACACATATATTCAGCCTATTAACACATTCTCGCATGAAATTCTCTCATGAATTTTAAGTGTTGAAAACATAATTTGACAATATACTGAATCTTATGCTGCTTTATGAGGGATGGATTCCTTCAGGTGAGACGTGACTGTATGTTTGAGAGCAGTCTGGCACTATTAACAGTCCTTGAGACACCTCCATTTTGTCATGCCAGTTATAAGAGAATATCCTGTTGCCAAGTTGTTGTTTTTTTATTGGCAATCACACCACCTACACATCTCGCAGAAAAGGTGTGTGTTGATTCAATTAAGAAATTAATATCTCCCAACACTTTGTATCTATATATACAGTATATATATACATATATACATACTGTATATAAATAAAATAAACCAGATTTCTATAGAATTTCCATCAGGATCTCAATCCATCTATCTATCTATCTGTCTGTCTGTCTGTATAAAATCATTCTGCACAACACAAACATTGGCAACATGGTGTAAAAAAGTTGAAATCCTGTCAATCTTAGATAGCCAGTCAATGAAAGGTAAAGCTAACCCCAAAAGCACGCCATCCAAGAAATATTCAATCTATCTATTCAACAAAAAATGGAGGGAAAGTTAATAGTCTCTGGATTCAGTGAGTTATAGGCTACTGTATGTTTTACAGCATTTGACATGGCTCAAAGAAGTTGTTGGACATAGTGATACATTAATTAGCATAGTTACCTATATAAAACAACATTTATTTGGTTAGCAGCTAGCATTGGTAAATGTTTGTCATTTTGTGCCTGAAATGCCTATGCTAGTTAGCAATAGATCTCGTAAGTCTGACACCCACATGCCCACATTCTATATGGCTCACGGTTCCATAGTGATTTCTCCATAGGGAAAATGAACGGGGTTTCACATAATCGTCTCTGTCACAGTCTATGTTTAATGCAGGATTTTCAAAGTCGGTCCGTTTTTACCTTCATATATTTGTCTCTAATGGCACTGGGTTCGTTGATTTCTGTAACCGTTTTCTAGTCCAAGTAGTATTTTTGCTAGCAACAAGCTAAACACTTCAGCACATGTAATTTGCATTCTCACACCCATATAGCTACATTATATATATGTATATACAATATCACACTTTATTTTTGTCTTTGAACAAATTTAGAGTAGGAGCTTCATTGAACGACCAGTGTAATACTCTTTAGGCTAATATTACACCAAGTCAATCTGAGATGCCCACTGGATGTCGTACTCGGAAACAGACCACTGCCATTATTTTGGTATTGTTTGTTCCCTGCTGCCGTCAGAATTTGACCAAATAACCTCTATACAGAGAGGCAGCCAGTGCAGTGCACACCCAGGCACACCTCGCTCACTTTTCTGCTGCTTGTTTTGTCTCTGGATTAACTTTTGACTGTGGAGGCTGAGGAATCTAAATTGGCTCTCAGTGACCCCTTTCAGTCCAGGCACAGTGGTTCTTTAACCTGGACAATTTATTGAGTTTCTGTGTCAAGGCACCCAACCCCTGCTCTCTAAGGTGGGCAGGAAAAATCCTTTTTTTGAGGAATCCACTGGGTGAATGAGTATTGAGTTTCATTTGAAAATTGGGATTCAGGAAAGGTGCCATAAACATTTACTCTATTAATAAGACTAGATATTCAAGTCTTGACTTACAGATGAGCTAAAGTTTGGAGCTGCACATTAATGTCAGATATAGTTTATTCCCATCTGAGTCAGACACCACACTTCACCTGAATTCTGTGCAAGCCTAGACAATATGCTTTCTTGACAGGTAGGCTAGAGCACACACGGATATTCACAGCACACAGACACACACACACACACACACACACACACACACACACACACACACACACACACACACACTGAAGCCTGGCTCCTTGCCCTAATCACCACCAGACCATTTGGAAGCCGATATTCCAACAGTGCGACATCTGACCCAGGTGCTCCATGGTTGTTCTGTTGTGTGACCAGGTTAACTAATGGACTGGCTAATCAAAGGATGCGGGTTGTGGAAAGGGAGGGATGGTGTCCGTCTAACCTTTGTCAATAGAAGAGTGTTAGACCAGCACTGACCTCTAAACTACCCCCTACCCCCAATCCTGTCCCACAGCACAGACACAGAAGCGCACACACACTCGCATTCAAAACAAACCACAACTAATCAGCACCTCCAGCCAGTTGGAATGTCCCCCGTCTCTATTGAAGTAGAGGCTTAGTGAAAAACCAGACAGGTATTCTGAACAGAAAACAAGCCCAGACACATCCACTAATGAGGCCGTGGTGCACCATAATAAAAGTGTTTTGAGAGCTTTTTTATTTGTAATCTCTCACTGAGAGAGAGCACATTTGGCAGGGAGAAATGTTGCAAACAAATTCTGCAAAAAAAAATGACTAAGAACGTAGCCTGCA
This sequence comes from Centroberyx gerrardi, assembly GCF_048128805.1. Lineage (NCBI taxonomy): Eukaryota > Metazoa > Chordata > Actinopteri > Beryciformes > Berycidae > Centroberyx > Centroberyx gerrardi. Next base: position 20,200,845 of record NC_136010.1, on the reverse strand, counting down.
TGTAATAGCACGATGAAACAATGTCTCTTTATACAATTTGATGTGTTTTTATTCTCCTGGCAACAGGGGTGATGTGTTTTCTCAAGACACACTAATAGCAGCGATAGAACAGAAATGGATACGGTGTCTGTGGTGTCTTGCACTGCGATGACACTAACTAGCCATTCACGCTCCACTAATATTCAGATAAGGCACAATGTTGCAGCAAAAGAGAGCGTTTCCAATAATTCCCGCTGTGATGCCATCCCTCCACTGTCATTACAGCACATTCCATTACACCATGTCAGCGAGAGAAGTACATAAACACAGGGTATTGACAGACCCCCTGTCTCACACATGAATGGGAGAATTACCCAGCACCCTCCTGCCCTAACACATTCATTTTGGGGAGCAACATTTGACATGTACATAATACTCCATTTTGAGAACTATTTTCAGCACATTTCTCCCTCTGAAAGGCTTCTGATGTGCAGTCGCTCTGTGGCGGCCAATAGATGGCGCCGGGGAGCCACCCCACCTAGATTAGTGTTAAAAAAAAAAAAGGTTTTTAAGGGTTGAATTCTATTTATTTAATAGTATAGAGCTATACAGTGTGTAAAATGTATTACTTATGCAATAAATATGCTTTTTTTTCTATGCTGTCTGTGCCTGAGTTCTGCTGCAGTGAAAGAGAAGGGATCTGACTAACTAGATATTGAAATAAGTTATTAATTCAAGATGAGTCAAATAAGTCCTTGCTGAGGAACACCATGACCCAGCATCACCCCAATATGCTGTAACCATGCTCTCTATGGAGAAAAATATTGCAAATGACAATCCAGATATCAATAAAAGACTGATTGAAAGAGGTCGTCCCTTAAGGACAACAGAGCAAACTAAAATGCATTTATAAAGAATGAACTGATCCCTCTGAACCAGTTTACCTTCAAGCTTTTTCATGTCTCTGATGTCATTTTATTAATTCTCGTGAATGCTGAAGAGAAAAAGAATAAAAGCGAATGATTAAAATGACAAAAATGTGCAGAAATGAAGGACATTCTGCATCTGCCAGACCGAGTGGCACCAGCCACCACTGCAGCCACTCGTAGACGGTGAGAATGTGTTCTGTCTAAGTCAATACAGTCCATACAATAGTTCAAATCCTGGAATTTGAGTATGACTCATATGAGACTGTATTATTTATTATTTTGTTTTTTACAGTGACACTGATTCTCAATAAAAACTAATCACACGGCACTGTATTTGTCTAGAGCACACACAAATCATATTCACAGGGGGTCCACCTCATTTTCCAAGGGAGAGACAGCCCATTTGTATTCTGGGTGTGACATCTTGAATCTGCATCCAAATGGGGAATGAAATATTTATGCTGCAAAATGATGGCACTCTTCATTGTCAATTTGCTTGAACATAAAAGTGCATTAGATGGTAGGTGCATTCCTGCCCAGGCAAGTCAGAACAGACTCAGCCAATGAGGCATCAGATTCCCAGAGAGTCAGAGGGAGAGAGAGAGAGAGAGAGAGAGAGAGAGAGAGAGAGAGAGAGAGAGAGAGAGAGAGAGAGAGAGAGAGAGAGAGATAGAGAGAGATAAAGAAATGGGGAGTATCAAGGCACAGAGACATCCTCTGGGCGGCCTGAGGCTATAGAGCCTGCAGACAGGGCCGACACCCAGGAATCTCAGCACAAAAACATTCAAATCACTGTAAATGTCAAAAGCCTCTAAAGCAAATACTATGATGTAAAAAAATGAAAGGCTCTTTTGTTTCATTATTCATAGGTGGACTTATTTACTTTTGTTTTGGGGTAGATCTTGGGTTTTCAGGCAGGGATGTAGAACAATATATATACTTTTTTATTAATGTGGGTTTTACATAGCACATACAGTATAGTGGCTTTGACATGTTTCATGACACATACATGAATAAACAACCAGCATCTGTAACAACCTGAACATTTATGTAACATTATGTTTGTCATTAGTTTGCAGATTTCTGAATTAAAGTATCATAGTCCAATACATTTTTCATTCTAATGTACATGTAGATTGATGCAAATTATTATACCAGTGGCGGTTCACTCCTACACTCTGCAGTTTTGCTATTCATCTTGCGGACTAAAATGCCTCCAGTTCCCTAAGAAAAAGCTGTTACTTGCATACATACTTCAACCAACACCCCCGCCTCCCTTACTGTAATACCAGGCCACACTGAGCTGCAGTACTTTGCAGAGTGGATGACCAGAGTGTATTCACTACTGGCAAGTAAGTGCCATATTTTCATGGTAATGGAAATAAACTATTTCATTCCAACTGAATGGCTCAAATGCAAGGGAGTGGAGATGACCACTGTTAAGATGTGACCTGTAGGGTGAAAATTGTATTTGGTCAAGGGTGCTTTTATTTTGAAATTTTATTTGCTGTCATGTTAGCTACATGCTGTCCACCAAAGCTGTTAGAAATGATGATTGTTCGGTTATGAATTTGTCAGAGATCATGTCCTGTTAAGAGTGTATTATGTAAAATACTGCACTTCACACAATTGAGTCTCTATAGAATCATTGAAATAAGATGCTGTTCAAAATAAGAGTTGAAAAGAAAGATACAATGATCTTATAATAACAATGCAGTGTTTGACCAATCTGTGGAGGTTCAAAGTCAAGAGTTTTGTTTTATTGAGTTGTTTTTCACACCACCATATGCACTTACAACATCAGCTTGCTGATATGGCATCTTGGAGGCTCGGAGGGAAGCTCACATTCCTCACAGTGACGTGTTCCAACGGAGCCTTCGCTCTGTGTGCTGCCTTCAGGGAGTCCAGTGTTGAAATACAGCTCCTCTTCATTCAACAAATCTTTCTCTGTAAGGGTCAGCGCTCACCCCTAAACATCTGAATAACTGTGTTTCTTACCAGTAACCCTGCTTGTTCTTTACAGAAAAACATGGAGGCGCATGTTTTCAGACACCTCAGGACCGAATGCACTATTGACCAACCTGTCAACTTTGAGGTACTACTCCCAATGAGCCCAAAATTCAAGTCAAGCTCGAAAACCATGCAGATTTTCTTTTTGTTATAAAAAAAAAAAAAAAGGTTTCTTTTCTGAACAACGGAAACCTGAGGGACAACTTCTTCTGGGACAAGGCTTTGAAAAGTTAAGCAAACAGAGTCCATTTAAGGGATGATCTTCCCAGAAACAGTGATGGATGTTAAGTGTATAAAACACATTTGACTGATGCTATCTTGGTGACACCCTGAAGCAAAGGGCAGCTAATTGATAGAGCAGGCAACAATTCATGCATAACTTTTAACGTATAATTGGCCAGAAAGATCCCTAGACTTGATCTGAAGCTCATAAGCCAGCAGCAATCACATCTACTGAGTAGAGCTTGTTGAATAGGGGAGCCAACAGACTTTCTGAACTGTTTGTTGTAGTTCAGTGTTTGATGTTTAACTTTTTGTAACAGTTTTTGAGTAATATCCATGAAAAATCTTAATAACCACAGTGTTTTTCAAGGATAGGAGCTGCTATGTTAATGGTACTTTAACAAAAGGCCTTTTAATCTAATCTGAGACAGTTTCCCAACAACAGCACACACCTCTGCTAGGTACTTTAAGGACACATCAGTTAATCCATTTGATACACACTGATGCATACTTGCCAGTATCATAGTCTTCATAGCTGTCAAAAGAATAAGAATATGTTTGAATGCCTTTTATTATATATCCAGTTACATAACAACATAAAAGTAACAGTAAGAGACACTCCATCCTACAATGCAACAGAGCCTATGCAACTATGAAATTCTCCTGTGAACTCTTTGTTCCTGTGGTTAGTAAGCCAGACACGGGGGTGCCTCAGATCTGAGTGCTTTTAAAGGCTCGTTTTTCAGCTGTCACCTTCCGCTGCTCCAAAAGATTACCCCCAACAAGTTGCACTGTCCAGAGCTATCTGGCCCACACAGAACACAGAGGTAAAGCACAGTCTGTCTCTGGAGAGCAACAGCTCATAACTCAAAGATATTGGTGTCCTTGTCAATAAAATCACATATAAAGAAGATTGGACTCAAATGAATGTGCTCTCAAGAGAAATATCTTGTCAGGTGAGGCTTGGTGCAGCTAGACCTCAGGAATGTGCCGGGACTGTTCCTCCTCACCCATCCCCCTGGCCCCTCTATTGTGAGGGGTAGGAATGCTTTTCACAGAGTCACAGCCTTTTCACAGTGAGGGATGTTGGGTGTCGCCCCATTTTTCATGTAAGGCTGAAGGGAGGAGATATACTTGCAGCTATAGAACAGAGCTGCAAAGTTGCTTGCTAAGAAACAGACAAAATGTATGTTTTGAGAAATGGGCGTTTGCCAAAAAAGAAGCAAAGTTACAATACAGTGTGCATGGCAATACAGCTAACTGTATTGCTGAATTATTATGATATCATATTTCCATGTGGATTATAATGACTCTAGGGATGAACGCTGCTCAGAGGTGTAACATTCAGCACTGTGACTAATTACAAAGACTAAAATTATTTCTTTTCATAAATTCAAGCAAATTATCTCTCAAATATTGCAAGGAGAATTGATGTAAAATGGGCTGAGAGGCGTTCTGAAATGCAACAGAAATGCTCAATGCTTAATGAAGATTGGAGCTTCCTCTAGAGAATGAGCCGAACTGAAGCAAATTACAGTGCAGAAACTCATCAAATACTTTGAATGATGATGAGGCCCTTTAGGAAATCTATCAAGGGCCCTGCAGTATATTACATGTAATCCCCTTGTTTCATATTTGAAGTCTGATGAAGTTGAAAAAATGTTGATCTAAAATTTGGTGATGATGATACTTATGTTATAGTCAATTTCCTAATTCTGGCAGTATGGCCGCTTTTGGGAACACTCCTTTTACCTCATTCATGTTTCAGTGTTTATTAGTGCTTTTGTCAAGTCTTGGCAATAAAACCACGCCACATTGCAGGGTGTGGCTGCTCTTTATTGCTGAAAAGGGGGGTGGTCTAGCTCAGGTGCCAGCATCCTATTGGTCCTTGCAGTCCTCTAAAATACCAATACCTGAATCAGGTAGAGAAAAAAGTCAGAGGGAAGACGGATAGCGCCTTGTCAGTTCTACCTCCTGCACCTCATGAAGACTTTTCTCTCCTGTGAACATTGCCATTGTTCGCTTTTCAAACCTGCATTCGTATAACCACTGGGGAATTAAAAGAGCAAAAAGGTGAGTGGTGCATTTTAAGCAAGGTAAGATATTTATCCATGCACAGAGGGATCTGAAATTGTAATCTTGTAAATACTTCACACAATAGGTTTGTCTATATCTACTATATCATAACCACCAGTCTGTTACAGATGTACTCCATAGCTAATCTGTTAAAATGATTGTTTCACCTGGAAGAATCATACAGCACATTCCATTAAGATGAACAGAATTTTTTGGGTGGAGGAGGGCGGCGGTTGTGTGAACTTGTGTGCAAGTCTACATGAGTGAGATAGGCAAATGTATCACTATCCAAAAGCAACTGTGCAGGTGTGGGGAGGAAAGGGCCAGTGGTTGGAGTCGTGTTTCCCCAGGAGGGGGACTCTGCGGCGGACAGATAGTGAGGCTGGCCATGGTGGGGTTGCACCAGTGATGACTAAACAGTCGCTCAGCTCGGGCCTGTGATAATGTGCCAGAGCCCAGGATTTCAACAGCGGCCCGAAGCCCTGGAGCCAAAGAGCAGGGCAGGCCTGGTCTCGCTCAGGCTCAGGCTCAGGTTCAAACTCAAATTCAAGTACAGGGAGAGGCCAGGATCCAGTTCCTGCTGCACTCCTTGCCACCGCCTCTCCCTCCAAGGCTTCCTCATAAATCATACAGTCCCAAACACCAGGTGCCAGGGTCAGCCTCCCTTCTGAAGCGCCACACTGAAAGTAAAGCTTAAGGCCTTGCATAATGTTAACTTAGTGCACTCACTGAAGAGAGAACACATTGAGGCTTATTTTGGTATATTACTGTGGGAAACCTGGGATGAATATCAAATACTGGGATTGGATTTCAACGAAGCAGTATAATTTTTCTACACTGTGCATGTGTTTCTTACATTTCAGAGAATTTTTTCATCCTGTCTGCAAGAACATTCCATGTGTTCTATCCTTCATTCCACCGGAGTCTGTATCTCTACTCAACCAGATTTCAGTGGTGTGAAGTGTAAGAGACATGGGGATGCAACTTCACGAGTTAACAGTCAGAATATCAGAAGTCATCCAAGTCAGAAGTCAAAGCAGTAATGTGTTCCTACCACGATCTACACTCAATTTAATGGAAACTATATGAATTACTGTTGACCTGAACTGTTAAAGTTTTTCACACGATCCTACAGCATTATGTGATATGTGAAAGTTATTGTATAGAAATGTGTATGTATTTATTCCTGGAACATATAGTGCATGATATGTTATGCATGTATTATCATTACAGAAATATTGTACTTAATGTTGTAATCAACTCGGTGACATGAATAAATTCCCTGACCTCGTGCTCTGTCTGGTGTTTCCACAAGTGCAACATTTCCAATCATTACATGGAGCCATTATACCACCCACACCCCTGTACTGTGCTTCTCAACCCCAGAGCATGATTTTTTCATTAGCCAGCGTGCAGAATCTGAGACCCAGCCCACACAACAACCTTTACAGTTCAGCAAATTAAGTTTATTATCAATTTGAAACACGCCCTCACTCTAACCCACACCATGATGTCATTACATGTTGCTCCCTGCTAAAGAGATGCATCTCAGCTATTCCCACCACAGTTCTCTCCCAGTATCAAAACGGAAAGTCAAACATAATCAGCTCATGTCCGCTGCTGTGATTACTTTCCTGTTCCATACCTCCATTTTGCCACTATTCCATTTTCAACACACAATATGCGCATTACACACATATTTGTAATGTGAGTGATACAAATTCCATATGCAGTCTTTGTAGTTTTTCCAAAGCTGAGTCTCTAACTGCAGGGTTTGTCAACCAGTCCTGGTCTGCATAAAGCTTTTAAGTTCAATAGAATTTTGAATAAAACAGAGCGTTAGCATCTAGAGGTTTGTGAGTGTGCCCCCTCGCTGCCGGGGTCTGTTTTGTTTTTGGTTCCCTCCAATCAATTCCCCTTTGGAGACCCTTTTAAATGTGAAACAACAATACCAAAGAGCAAAGAAACATATTTCTGGCCCATGGTTATGCTTGTGGGTACTCTCATATAAACATAAATGCACCCTCTTGCTCTCATTGGCATGGAATGGATTTTTTTCCCAGTGGCCTCAAAAAGTAACTTAGCAATGACAGGCTTTCATGTGCATTGTTATTGTAGAGACAGCAATGCTAGTCTTTCAGGCAATATAGAAACACAGTGAGGAGTAGAGGCATCGTGCAAGCCAAGATATTATTGGGAAGATGCCCCGACATCTGTCCTTCTGCAGTCTAGTACTAGTTCATCTGCAACAGAGGTGTGCATCAAACCACAACCTCTGCTGTATTACACAAAAGTACAGTCACACACATTTATATAGTAATTCTTTTCAATAAGTTACCCAGTATCGCACCATATCCACATTAGCACATATAGCGCAAGTTGTTAATATATTGCCTAATGTGTGCTAACTAACTGGCATTAAGCAGGGACCTGTGAGAAAAAAAAGAATGCTTTCTTATTACATGAACGCCTTTGTATGGTGATTGGCTGTTCCAAAGAGCAAAGAATGCAATGCAAACAGTTCCATTGTTTAAAAATCAACAAATTGAAAAGGTTTGAAAATAAACTCCCGAGATTGTGTGCAGAGTTTACTTCTACAGCAGACATGAAGCTCTGGGGCCTTTTCCCCTTCCTCTTCTATCTACTTCTGAGCTCAAGCCTCGGAGACGACACAGGTGAGAGCAAATTTCCTGCAGCAGCTAGGGTTACATCATCAGCAAGCATGGAAGTCAATTGGAAAAAGAAAAAAAAATCACAGCAAGTCTGAATAGACTCTAAATTTGAAGGCTGTTCTGTTGCCTGTTGTGAAATGTTGATAATTCAGTTTCTATTTTTACAGCTGAAGAGGGTAATATGACAGTTTCACACCACACAAGCAGCACTTGCTAATTGAGAGCCATGCTGCAGTACATTACTGTTGTGTAGTGTCAGCACTACGCTTCATTAACTGGAATTTATACCTGCAATGATATGGTCCTTTACCGTGTATACGGTCATGTCCTTGTGTGACAGTAAACAGAGGCTGTCCACTCAGTTGAATACCAGTTAGTTACCTATGAACCTCTCAGGGCAACTGGCTAAACTGCTGTAACTACTCTCTGTAGAGAACTGGGTTGGTTTAGCATTTTCAGCACCGTCTGTTCTGACCCTACAGTGGCAGAAGACATTGATGTCCATCAGTTGGAGCGTCTGGTGGAGCTGCTGACATGCAAGGAATGCGAGGACCTCCTGTTTGCGCTCTCTCACCCAGAGGAGAACATCTTCCAGCACCTCGAGCGCCTGTCACTGGAGAAAAATCAGCTAGACCTCCAGCCTCGAGTCAGGAGAGAAGCCTCTTCTGACGCTGGTAGGCACTCACCATCATCTGAAACACATCTCACCCTGCACCTTTGTCACTTTGGACCACACACGTCACACGTCATACACGTCTACTAATGTCTGCATTACCCCAAGGAGTTATAGTCTGAAGAGACTGCAAAGACCAGAATGTTCTGCTTAATGTCGCTATGGTGTGTAACGAGGCTGACACTCAATAAGGACTTTCCAAGAAAAGCCCACTAAGGAGTACTACCTGTCTGTTTCTCCCATGTCCGGCTCAGCTTGGGGAGTTTGTGGCAGTGAGCTGACTGTCACAGACCTGTCTGACTGAGGGCCATATGTTTTGTGTTTACTAGATAGGGAGGCTCAGTGCCGGGCGGCTCTGACAGACTGGCTGCTGAAGTACGGCGAGCAGACCTACTACGACAGGCTTTCTCGTGCCTTGCAGCACATCGGCAGGACTGACATCGCCGTTGGTAAGAAACAAATAAAGAGAGAGAGAGAGAGCGAGGCGAGGGGGGACAGCACATGTGATACTGTGTGTCAGTAGCAGTAAACTATTTTTACACACAATAGTTCAGTGCGGTGCTACTAATGTAATGGGTTTCAAATTGAACCAGTTTACTTTCTATGTACAGCACAGTGTTGCTGATAGCAGCAAATCTCATGAGCAGACATCACAGCAAGAGTATGAATAGAGTCCCTTGACAAAAGGAAATTGGAACAAAGCCTCATTTGGGTATACTGTAGTGTATTTTCAAAATTGGTTTATTTCGGTCGAGAAGGCCTCTTCAAGACTTTAACAACAGTGTGTAATTGCTTCATTACTTTGAGATTCATTTTAATTGGAACTTCAAAAGTGGCATATTTTGCACGCTGCCAGTCTCTGGCATGTGTTGCAGTCCAGTGTGCACGAAGCTCCACAGCCGAGTGGCGTTGGATAGAAGGAGGTGTAAATGATCTGACAGAGGACTCAGTGGAGCTGACACCAGCCTCAGAACAAACCATCTGCTCCTTTCATCAGCAGCGTTGGAGTAGGAAAAGAGAAGAAGGGGATGGGCAGAGATGAGTTATAAGACAAGGGGGGGGGGGGGACAGTGGCAGCAACTCTACGAAAGCTATTTACGCTTAGATGAAAACGGGTGTGTGGATGCAGAACGCAGCAATTATCATGCACTTGGTTATAGTTCTGAAAAGGTCTACTCATACACAGAGACCTGACTGGTTCGTTTTGTTTTATTCAGAATTGAGGGACAGCAGTTGTTCTACTGCCGGGACTAATTATGTACAGTGCAAGAAAACAACAATTAAATTCAAATTTACAACCAGCCGTACAGTGAAATACATAAAAAATATTTGGCGCTTCAACTGACGGAGAATGCTTTTGATTGCTCCAGTGTTGTGTTTTCACAGAAGTGGGGAAGAACATCAACCAGGACAAAGCCCTCAGTCTGAAACGTTATGTTGAAGACTACCACACACATGTCAGCTCTTTAAAGTTGCTATCAGTCCAACCAGACACAGAGATCTACAACCATACAGACCAGCAAGTCCAAAGAAGAAAAGGTATGGTCATTTTGTAGTGCACTAATATGTCATCTTGTTTTTTACTATACCATACAGATAGTAATAGGGATGGTTGACCATGTCTTGACACTTGTTGTCTTGTCTAACTTGAAAAGCCCAAATATCTTGGATCAGAAAACATCTTCTATTGATGTCAACAGTAGATATTTGGGTTATCCCTCTGGAGGCTGTCAGAATGACAAATGATATAATGTTTCACTGAACCCTACATCTATTAAGTGTTTAGATGAGATGCCAGATTAGATTTGGTGGCCGTGGGCATGCTTCCAACTCATTACTCCTCAGCATCAACACCCTCACTAAACGAGGACTATTTGTTCCCAGGACACCCGCAAATTCAAAAATGTAATTATCACCTGTCAATTTTTTATTTTTATTTTATTTTTTTTGCCATTTTCTCCCAGGCACTTCATTCAAGTTAAAACTTAAAGTTAAAAATAGAGAGACAGAAACAGGTGGGTGGCTCCTGTGATAATAATACTGCCACAGTCCTGTATGATGGAAGTGTGTCTGTCTTTGTGTGTGTGTGTGTGTGCGTGTGTGTGTGTGTGTGTGCGTGCGTGTGTGTGCGTGTGTGTGTGTGTGTGTGTGTGTGTGTGTGTGTGTTAGTGAGGGATCTGACGTGCTGTGACCTGGATCTGATTGTAGTGCGGGCTCCCATCCCTTCGTACCAGAAGGGGCCAAAGGACCAAGTTTGGGTGGCGATCGAATTTATCCTGCTAAGCATGCAGTTAATGTGCCTCTTACTCCTCCTCATCATCCAAATGCCCCAATGGAACCAGTTGAACTGCCCCTGCGCACAGAGACGAACAGCTCGAGCCAGGCGCTCATTGTATGACATATAACGTCCAGAGAGGTGGCTTCTGCTATAGCCCAGCAGGGAGCCATACAAATAAAATTGGGATCAATAGATTTACCTGAACATTTAATAGATACAAAAGGCATAAATAAATAAAGGTAAAATACATCATTTTGTATTGGGGGTTTTTTTCAGTTTATTCTGATAACTTGCTTTGTCCAACAGAACCATGAATACATGAATAAAGGTAAAATACATAATTTGGTAATTTAATAGTTTGTGGCGCAGCGGCTTATCAAACTAGACTCGACACATCTGTCGCTTGTCATTGGCTCAGCCCAGCATAAGATTTTTATTAATAGATTTACCTGAACATTTAATACATGTACAATAGGCAAACATGAGTAAAGGTAAAATACTTAATTCAGTATTTTTGGGGGTTATTCTGATAACTTGCTTTGTCCAATAGAGCCAAAGCAACCGGTCAGTATCGATACCATCACACCACATCTAATTATGATAAAATATGACAGGAGTAATGCCGTTTCAGATAAAGTAATTATCCACGCTGTGTATTTGCTAGAGTGGTAAGCATTATTGTCTTGCCAGTGGGTAGATGACTAGTGGTGTGACAGATGCGCTGGAACCCAGCCCTCGCACCAAAGGTTGTTCCGGTGTTACTGTGATAGTGATGCCACTTTCCATTTCCCCTCCAAGTGACGGCAATGTGCCCGTCTGGCGTCGAAGAACAACTAATTATCCAGCCTGGCGCCTGCTTCCCCCGGAGCCTGCCGATACCTCCACAGGCAATCCAAAAGACTAATAACAACGACAATGCTAGCAGACAATGGAACACTCTTGGTTGTGATGGCAGCTTCTGGCGGGTGACAGAAGCCAAATAGAAAATATAGAGCTATATTTTTGAAGGTGTGAAGTAGCGAGGATTGTTAGCAGGCTGAAATAGATACATGAAATGCTGTGGAGAAGCACCTTGCTGGGTCCAGAAACTGGCACCAGAAACAACAGAGAATAAAAAATTTCCATATTAGAAGATTCAAATTAACTTTGTTGACATGTGCAAGCTTTGATTAAGAATAACACCGCACTGTTACATTTTGCTCATAACAAGGCCATTTTAACATACTCTGCTGAGACAAACACTTTCAGCATAGCAAGACAGAAAATATCCTCGTGGCACTGGAGTACTTTCTGTCGTCTCGTTCCCTGTTTTATGCTATCCCTACTTTCTTCTTCTTAATTGAACTAATTACTTCATTATACAAATCTGGCCTAATATGCTTCAGGAGGCAGACAGCTTGGATTAACAGTGGCACTAAGCAGCAATTACAGACAATTAGTTCATAAATCAACATTTAAACAAATTATAGTGCCGCGCAAGGAGAGCTGTATGTGCAGCACTCGTAAAGGCCAAGAGGGCATGGGTTTGAACTTTGAATGGGAAAGGTTACTACCCTAAATAACCCGACACCACATACTGTAGGTGATAATGTTCTTCATCTGCAATATTAATATTATTCTAGCTGCATCTTTTATTTTCTTGATCAGTGTTTGGATAAGAGCAGATCTGAATCAAATGTAAATCTTTCCATTCAATTTTGAGAAACAAATCATCACCAATTTTCTTTTTTTTTTTTTTTAGATATTTGGCATATGAAGTAGAAAGTCAGTAACACATAGTAATGACATTTTGCAGTGGTTTGTGTTTCACCTTCATCACAAAAGCTTCCCAGGTGGCTCAGTGGAAGTCTTCGTGACAAAACTTCTTCCCTCCCTCAGTTTTCCCCTGCTGGCTGTTAGGATCCTGAAGGTGCTGACTATGACAGGTTCACCTGCTGTGGGCTCACCTGTGTTTCTGTAACCAGTGGAGAGGAAAGCCAGAGAACTGTATGCCTGAATGACTCGCAGAAACAACATGCCACATGGGGCCCGCATCATGGTAGTGACACTCCATAGTATAGCCAAGGTCCCACCAGGAGGCTGCTCTTAGTGGATGCCTGGGATATATACATTAGCACAGTCTCATATGCTATAAAGTGGAGCTTGATCACATGTTCGTCTGAAATCTGGTCCTTGAAGATGCATTTCATCTACCGAAGTCTGAGCGCCAGAATAGGCCAACCTTCATTTCTAACCATTCTCATGCAAAGATATGAAGCAATCACAGACGTCATGGATGAATAGAGGGAGAATCTGACATGAAATTGACATTTACAGCTGAGGCGCAGCCGACGTGTGGGGCGACGGATTCCAGGCACATCCATTCTCATGTAAAATAGGGCTCCTTTCTGTTTTTTTATGCTCATGGTTTCTTTTTGGTTATTTAATAGTTTGTGGCGCTGCGGCTTATCAAACTGGATTCTCTCAGGAGAGCACATCTGTCTGTTGTCATTGGCTCAGCCCCGGCATAAGGAGTCAAGTGTTTGTCTGGATGAAAATGTAGATGGACGGGATGTGATGCGTGCCAGGGGGACGCTCAGACAGAGGGGCTGTGTCCTTGATGTGCTGAGGCTGAGCGTTCTGCACCAGGGCCTCTGGGGTGTGCTTAGTGTCACTAAAGGCTTTAGCTTCCCCCTCCCTCCATTTGCATCTTCATTCATCCGCGGGGCCACTGAGGTGCTGCAGTCCCCGCTCAACCATCACTCTCCCTTTGCTCAATATATATGGATCACAGGAAACAAGATCACAACACCAGCTCTTTTAAAGTCATACTTTTTTAATCGCCTCAGCTCCAGCTTTCACAACTTTGTCTTTCATGGTTTCCTTGGGGGAGTCTGAGACTTCTTCAAAGTTTTTTTTTTTTTGTTTTTGCTGATCAGACAAGAGCAGCTCCATGGGTTTACAGATAAAGCCACAGTGCCATCCTGTGGTTCTGGGAAGTCATTACAGTAGCCAGACTGCGCTATACTATTGTAGTTATTGTGTTTGAGTAGGGTTTTTTTTTTTTTTTAATAATCCTACTTTTTGAGTCTTTAAATGTCTGTATTACTGCTTGTGAGTATCACTTCTACTTAAATTTGAAAATGTTTTTTTTGTTGTTGTTTATTTTAATCATAGAAGTAGTGAATATAGGCTGCTCTCATTTACGGTAAAACTCTTTCAGGACTGAAACTCTTACAGCCAACACTAACTTTGCAGATATGGCTAATAATAACCATAATAGTACATACTATTATAGTAAATAATAGACATAATAGTACTCAAAAAAAAAATCAGTACAGTTTCTACCTCTTACAGCAGCTGTGGAGAAGCAGTCACACCATGAAGCTATACTGTTGCAGCCAATTAAAATGCAGAGAGAGGTGGAGTATATGCTCATAATGTGGTGCAGTCAGTGTAGCTAGACAGCTGTTTTCAGATGTGCTGTATCATCAGTCAGCACTGTTGTCTCAGTAATGGGAAAATGCTGAAACTGTATGTGTAATGTCTCTGGTACCTGCTCATGCATGTAGTTGAGCAATAAAAGAAACAGCTATTTGAGTGCAAATCTTTCTGATTCTGTTCCATTCAAATTACAGTCCACTTCTTAAAAATAATAAAAGCAAAATAAATATAACAAACATGCCTCCAAACTTCACATCAGTCTATAATTACCTAGATTCAATACAATAATCACATCCAACAGATCAAATCATACATTTTTATGTCACTTTCTTTTTCTTATTTTAATTAATTACATTTTTGTTGTATTAAATTTGATATCATGACACAGTTTTTCCAAAGCTAGGCTAGTAGGCTACAAGCAAGAGCTTCAAAATTGTAATCAATGCCAACAGTAATCATTCACCATCATTCAACAAGATGAGTTCTAAAGTGTCAACATGTTATTGCTATATGAATACATGTCATCAACAAGTTTTCAATAGAAAAACAGGTTATTAATATTCTCTTTCTGATCAAATCTATCAAAACCAACTCATGTGTGACTTGGTTTTGTACTGACAATGACATCGTTCATCAGTTGTCAAGTTACACTGTTGATGAATGTTCCAATGAAATGATTGAGAAGACAAAATGCTATGACTAAACTAAACAGCTTTCAAAATCAGGCGAAAACATCTGCAAATCTAAACCTTAAATTATACGAACACCTGTAAAGCAGTATGACATTTAGTAGTATGATGTTTTGTTTTTCATACACCAATGTAAATCATTTCTGTAGAATCCTCCATACCTAGCAATGCTACGTATTTTCACGCATCTAATGGTTGATTTTAATTTTCTTCTAATCTACAAAATTTAATTAATCGGCAACAGCAGTTAAATTCCCCTGATGAAAGGTTAGTTATGAGAAAGGAGAGAGATGTAAACAGAATGAGTGTTGGGCTTTGGATAATGGCTACCTGGCTTGTCTGTTTACTGAGATAAAAGCATGGCTTTCCTCCTGTGAGCTTCTGACAGGTGTGTCTTGTCTGCTGCTGATAGGCAGGACTACGCACGGGACACAAGCCAAGGACAAAGCAATCCACAACAACGCTGGTTTAATCACTATTCCAGTTAACTCCACTGGAATGCCAACCCCATGGGCCAATTTCAACTCAGCATTGTGTAGAGCATCAAAAGGTAAACTGTCCAGGTAGATTAAATGTAAATCAAGAGTTAGATTTACATGTCAGTCCAAAATGCAGTGAACTAAGGCAACATTACTTAATCCCAATGATACTAATTTACATGACCACAATAAACAGTTAGTGAAGGCAATAAATATGACTTCTCTCATTATTTTCAGTTTTTTGGCATTGCATATATTTTGAGGTTAGTGATATGGAGACCGTATGGAGAGTTTTTATACAGAGCTGATTGGAAAGCTTATGTGTAAATGTTACTGGTTGATACTGGTTGATTAAATTTGGTATATTATCAGTTAGAGGTAGCTGGCCACAATGTAGGTGTGTATGCATATCAACTCTGTGTCTTGAGGTGATGATTAAGACCGAAAATCCACCTTTGCCATCAGTTACACATCTTTATATGTTGACATAACTCAAGCTTGAAGAATTGAATTGCCTCGAGTGTGGCTCAGTTCTTGAAACCGTTTTTTTTTTTCGAGACAAGGACAAGTCTGTGTGTCTAGAATTGCCTGTCAAGTGTTAGTGAAATTGAAGGGTAAAGGCAGGACCATGATGCAAGGAAAACCCAAGAAAGAAGAAAGAAAACCCAAACAACATTTTCAATCACATTTTCATTCAAAGAACTTCAAATCTTTCTTCAGGCAACCGTGATTTCAACCAGTCACACAATTATATCACCATTGACTGGCTTTTAGCTCTGCTTCAGCATATTGCAACTTTTTAAAAAATCTATTTAAATTAAAAATATTTATATTCATCTTGGCCCACTGACTTCACCATGCATGATTCATAATATTAATGAAGTAATTGTGCATAAGTTATTGAATTATGGGGATGTAATAACACACGCACAACACCCTCGATGACATGTTGCATGCATTATGTGACTTCCTCCCATGCTGTAGAGTTGTAATGAGTTCCCTCAGCGTTGCACCACACTGCGTTGTTTTGCATTGTCTACTCTAATTTCCCCGCTGATACTGAACGGCTCAGTAAGGAGCTGGTATCTGTAGTCATCACACTGCGTTTTTTATCTAATGAGAAGACAGGAGAGCATACAGTACCTGCCGCTCTGTTTAATGAGCTGATGGGATGATAAAACGTTCCATTGATGACTCTCACATCGGTCCCTCGCATGTCTGCCCTCCCACGATAGCCGCGAATCAATCTTTGCCTTGATGGCATGTTTACTCACTCCATCAGAGTGAATGAGAAGGTCAAATTAACTGTTTATCAGTCTTGTGGATTTGTTTTCCGGTGCTTTGTTACTTATCCTCTGGTCCCAGGGTTAGATTTATGTTATACTTTATGAAACTGCAATTAATTCCTCCTTTCACATAAAACATTCTGCAGGAGATAAGAGCAGCCATCTTGGACCCATGCATTACAGGGTTTTCTGCAGCCTTAATTTCAAACTTTTTTTTTTTTTTTACACATCAAAATCATTATTATCAGTAATAAAGGTCAATCCCAAAAGACCTTTATTACTGATTACAGTTGATGCATATACAGGGAAATCAAAGAACTCATTACACCTACAAGTAATAAAAGTGAAAAACAAAAATGTCAAGCAGGTGGAACAGTATTTTGCATCAAACATGGGGTTGCGGCTTAATTTAACTTTAAATAATTAACCATCCTCCAGTCAGAGGCAGACTCAATAATTTTATGCCTTAATTAATCACCGGAGAATGTTCCATTGTTGATGCATTTAATTGCCATTGGACTACTGCAATGAGACAATATTACATATTACATTAATTAATATCAGCTATCAGTGGTCAGATTTGCCCTCAGCAACTCTGTAAACAAACCCTGTCCAAAGGTGATGCAGTTTGCTGAAATTGCACAATCAAGATTTATGATCCTCTGGCTGCAAACCGGTTTGTTAATGAAGCAGAATAGATCCCCAACACAAGCCTATAAAATGCATATGCAAAGTACCAACTGCTGTCGCTTGATCAATGTCAAACGGACGTTATTTAAATTTCCAGAAGTGGTTCGGGCCGCTCTGTCATCCTCAGCCCCTGAGATGACTCTTAGTCTTTCTAAAGACCGGCCTTACAAACCCACAACCCATTTGGGCAACAGTCTCTTAATGAAATTTGGCTTCCTGGCTTGTTATTCAAGAGCTCCAAATTTGAATCTCGATTCTGAAAGGTCAGAGCTGAATATTTTCCCTGGGAGGGCTCTCCATAAAGGCGGGCAAGTGCTAAATGACAAGGTCCCATGACTCAACGAGGAGATACCCTCTGACACCAGGCAATTAGTCTCAATAGTCTGAAACCACTGGGCGTGTAAACAAATTTAATACATAAATCTTTCTGCCTCAAATTTCCAAAAGGGACCTTGTTAATTAAACCATCATGGTCAATGAATGTGCAACGAGTGTAAAATTAATTTCTTAGTGAACTTGCAATTACAGGGATTGAGAACCTACAGTCCATTATAACAGCATCTCATTTGGAAATTGATTTAGCTAGAAATATTTCATAATTCAATGCAATCGTTTGACCTCCAGAAAGGATAGTTCTTTCTACCTGTAGCATCACTGATAAGGGGTAATTACATGGCACAATAACAGGAGGGTCATATGAAAACCTTGTAACTGCAAGTTGAGGTGATTTTCATATTTTTACTTCAATTGAAGGATGACATGGCCCTCTTTGGATTGAGATAATTACACCAATTATTTGGCTTATAAAACCATTTTTAACCCCAGTGGATAAACTAAAAAATGCATGGTGGTGCAAGGCTGCTTTCCTTAGCTCCTGAAAAGTTTACATTTTAGATACAAGGTTTTCACCCAACTGCAACACTATATTAAGTTTGGATGAGTGAAAAGAAATAAAATAAACAAAGCATCACCTTCAATGTTCAACATTCAAACACTGAAAGACTAAAGAAAAAAGGGCAGAGTAGCATTCCATTAAATGCCATATGCTTCATAACCAGATCACAACCTGAACTCTGATTACACAAAGTTATAATATTTCTCCAATTCACACCTATAGACAGGATGTGTAGCAGGCACAGGGCTGGTGCAGCAGAATGAAACCAGTGAGGGACAAAAGAAATAAGGGAGAAAAGCTGCAGGTGATACAAAAAAAAAAAAAAAAAAAAAAAGCAGTAAGAGGTGCGAGACTTTCCCAAAGCTCCAAATTAAAGTTGATGGCTGTAGAAGCCTTGTAATCACTTGCGGTGCCAATTTGCTCCGGAGAAGAGGGAGAGCAGAGGAGCAGATGTGCGCCAGAATATCTTAAGACAATTTCTTAATAGCTTCATAAATCCATTCATGCATCACAGGCATACCAACACCATCATCAGCCCGCCGCTAGGCCAGACACCACAGGCCTTTGAGCACCTGCTACCCAAACGTAAGTCAGCTGGCCCGCATAGTTCTCTTTGTTATCGTCACTCCGGAGCCACTCTGCTGGTGTGCCTGGCTGCAATTAGAAGTGTTATTTTTCTGTATTATAGGAAAAGAAGGAGACCTCCTATCCCCATAAAAGAGAGAGATAATGATGATCTGTAAAATAGAGGCTGCGAGACAACAAAGCCACGTGAAAGTGCTGACGCTGTGTATTCCTCCCTTCATTCCCGTCTGGCCTTTCCCAGAGTCTTGTCTCCACAGGGACGAGGCAGACTGCTCAGCTGGCTGCACCTCACAGCTGTGGCCGTACACACTCTCAGTTAATTACAGGGCCACTGTCTGCGTGTCTGCGCAGTCAGCAGGTTCACTCAACAGTTATTGTGAGGAGTGGGCAAGTTGCCTCAGAGTTCCCCTCATTATCTGCTGATGGGTTACTTGTTGTCGGGGGCTCTTGTGCTGTAATACACTGCCCCCTGTCAGCGGAGTCAACTACTGGTTACTGCACCCAACCCCAAAGCAAAGGGTTTTATTAGGATAATTGGGCAGGCTGCCGACAGTAAAAAGATACATGATCAAGCTCAGAAACGATTTCTGCAACAATACATTTCTGTAAATTACAGTTACAGTGAAGTTTTTTGTTTTTTTTTGTTATTTTCTATGCATCAAGTCCTCTTCAGCACGTTCCTCCAGTTCATTTTCATTGCAACACTAGGTGCTCAAAACATTTCCTGTAAAAGTAAAATAATTCTTAGATATAGAATAATGGTTTCATGATGATTTAGAATAACTAGGCTAAATCGTCATTTTTGTATCAGCTTGTACAGAACATACCTGTTCCAGATCCTTCTCCTCATTAATGCTAAAGGCAAGCTCCTGTCTTTCTCTCTCTGTCTGTAACCGACACAGAGAGGAATCACATTAGAAGTCAAGCTGGCATGTATAATGTCACATTTGTGAAGCAAAACATACATGTAACATTATTGCAGTAATCTGATTGCAAAAATGAGAATAAAATGTGTTACATCAAAAACATCAGAATGTGACATTAAAGACACTAAGACATTAATAATGGTATTTGATAATGTTCTGCTTGTATGTTCCATGAATCTTAAAAGGTAAGGTAAATTTGAAAGGTAAGGTAACTGAAATTGATCGGATCTGAATGAATTAGCCTACATTAAAGACTGCAATTTTAAACAGGCAGTCAGTAATCTGTAATGGACTGCATTTTGAAAATACTTTCCAACCCCTTTTAAACAACAATTAACTTCTCAACTCAACAATAGTCGTTCTGAGTATCAGCAATTTTTTCGAGAACTACTTTTCTCTTTTGAAAATGATGACCTGTGCACATAAGCTGATTCAATGAATCTTCTAAGACCTAATGTCAAAATAAATATGGGCAATTTTGCAAACAATGACAACAAAATGTGTTTTTTCATTACACTTTTCCCCCACTGTGTTATCCACATTGATTTTGTCCCACTTACATTTTCAAATCCTATTAAAGATAACATTTATCCTGTCAACTGCCTCAAAACGTTGCCCAGGAATCATTGGCAGAAAGAAAGACAAAATCAGCACAAAGCATACAGTATGCAGTCTGACCTTAGTGAAATACAGAACTTTGTTAGTTGTGGCACTTGTGGCACAAAACCTTGTGTGATATTTCTGTTTACCCTTGTTAACCCAGATAAGGTGTCAAAAGGTAGGCTAAAAAGAGGAATTTATTAGTCAGAAAATAAAGCTTGTTCCCCTCCACTTCTTAATCTCTCCCTCTCTCCCTAAGCTTAGAACCTTCAAATAGCAGGTATTGTGTATGTGATGTTGTGTAAAGGGTTCTTGTGATAAGGTATGATACAGTGGGGCCTACCTTTGGGGAGACTCCGCTGTCTCCGGCGGTCTGCTGAGCAAAGAGAATGGCATCATGGACAGAGAGGAAGAGGTGACTGCGAGCGATACTGCCGTCATCAAACACCCCTCCCACCTCCATCTCCTCGTACACCTGGGCTGCAGGCAACAGGACAGCAAACATCATACAAGGAGCGGCACACAGTGAAACTCAGTGACTTTTCCTGACGCTAATGTGGGATTTGGTGAGAAATAAAATGACAAAAACCACTGATTTGAGGCAAAAACAGTCTGTAAACACCATGCTGGAATTCCAGTAAGCTCAAACTAGTTTTAAGAGCCCGGGGCCTTTGAATGCATTACATAGGTAAGGAGGCACAGGGGAAAGTTTG
Organism: Centroberyx gerrardi; assembly: GCF_048128805.1. Taxonomy (NCBI): domain Eukaryota; kingdom Metazoa; phylum Chordata; class Actinopteri; order Beryciformes; family Berycidae; genus Centroberyx; species Centroberyx gerrardi. The sequence continues at coordinate 20,179,720 of NC_136010.1, read as the reverse complement.
CAAATTACAGAAATACCAATCTGCTCTTTTCACATTAACGGATCACCACTTTGTCTCACTGGGAAACAGAAAGACATGTACCCCCATGACAGGTACCAAGAAATTTAATTTCCGGCTTGCAACTGTACTCGCTTTCGCCCAGTGTCCTTCACAGACCTTAGGGACTCAGCGCTGTATCGGTGACAGGGCCTCTGTTGCCATGACAACTGCTACAGTAGAGCCAATAAGTTTGAAATGCAGTGAAGAAGATCAATGAAGATTTTACCTTGAACGTTTGCCAGGTACAGTTTAATGCCCAGTATCTCGTAGCTTGACTTCATCTTTTGAGGGAAACAAAAGAGAGGAGATTGTTTATTGAAATGCTGGACAAACCCAACTATGAATGCATACACCCATACTAAAACCCCCATACGGTTGTACTGCAAACAATCTGACCTTAGTGAGCACTTTGATGCCCATTAGGTCTATGAAGCAGACCCCCGCCAGGTCTAGGATGAGGGTGTGGAAGGGCATGGGCTGGGACTCCAGTGTGACATCAGAGGGACTGGGCGGCTCTTGGTCGGGTGCCTGCTCACCCAGCTCAATGTCACTACAGTGGAAGTTGACATAGCTGGTGGGCGGCTCAGGTTTGCTGGCACTGCCATCGTTCATATCAAAGTCATTCTGCAGTTCAAGCTGTGATATGGTCTAGATTTTGAGGAAATACGTACAGAAGCGGTAGAGGAAAGGTCACAGGTTATATTTCACATATGACTGGTGTATTTTCAGAGGGCCTTTGTAATGGGGCTGGAAATAGAGACAGTAGAAATATTTCATATAAAAAGAAGGTTTTTTGCATGTACAAGAAGCCTATACAGACTACATATTGTCCTGCACCACAGTCTCTTTTTGTCATGTATTGTTGCATGCAAGCGTCCAGAATGTACTCCTCCCACCTGAGACTTCATGTTGACCAAAGAACTCGGTTTCCTCCTTCTCGTCTCCTTCTCCTTCTTCTCCTCTTTCTCTTGCTCCTTCTGTTGTTTCTTTAAGAACTTCCTCCTGGCCAGGATCAGTTTGCCAGGGTCCAGTCCGGTCTAGACACAAACACGCATAGGTAAACACTCGCACACCTCATGAACACATTCATTCAAACACGGCTGACCTTGACTGGCAGCCAAAGAGGTCATTCATTCACTGTACCTTTTTGATGACCTTCCCGCGAAATATTTCCGCATTCGCAAAATAGAGCGGAGAGCAGTAGTTTACTATTTTCACACCCTTTATAGGTGTTATCTGTGGAGGTAGAGCAAAATGATGAGACGCAATTCCCTTTGCAATATATGCGATGACAAAAACACAGAAGAATATAAAGTTTCAATACCTTACTGTACACCTTGGGGTTTTTGTAGATATCTGTATCCATGATCTGGACCATTGCTGAACCATTACGACTATGAGAAAAACAAAATACTACAATAAATGTCATATATTAATATTTATGCTGTACTTAGCAACTCTTGCTGCATTGTCAGTCCTTTCATTTCTTCCGTAGAATTCACTCACAATTGTGTCTTGAATATCACCACCAGGATGGAGAAGCCCACTCCGATGGCGACGCCATAAGGCAAGCTAAGAAAGAATGTGGCCAAGAATGACACAACCCACACACACTGGACAAGAGAAAGGACAACAGAATAAGAAAAATTGCATTGCAATATGCTGCAATACTGCATCTGAGGCATGGCTATGACTTACACAGTCTAGTTTGCTCTTCTTCCACAGGTAATATGGGTCAGAGAGCTGTAGGAGCGTGTTCTTCAGGTTCACCGCAATCAGGGCTCCCAGCACTGACTGGGAAAACAGTGCCAATAATAGTGTATTTGTAAATGTTTTACTGCTCATTCAGCTTTTTATATCATTTTTGAAATCACACAGCTCAATTATGTCTACCTACTTTTGGTAGCGGTTTCAGGAAGGCCCCCAAGGCCAGCATGGTAACCATCACGACCAGCATCACACACAGACTGGCAAACTATGAGAAGGGAGCAATGGAAGAGCATTAGTTAGTGGTTTGTTTATTACTTTGTTGTAGTCCATGTTATGTTTCTTCATAAGCTTCCATCCTAGGCTTGACCTAAATTACAGTTGCAGTACCTTTGACACAGTACCCACCTGTGATGTTCCCCCTGCACTGTCTACAGCCAGAGTTACAGACAGAGCGCAGCAGATGACATGGATCTTAAAGAAGGACCCAAAGAAGTTGCTGCAGCCGAGAGCCAGCATTTCCTGTACAGAAACACGCATGTTTACAAAAGAGAGTAAAATACAACTTTTCTACAAGAGTGAATAGAAGAGATGTTGTTTTCTACCTGGTTGGGATCCACATCATAGCCATGCTTGGCTGCCAGTGTCCTGCCCATCGCCAAGTTGATGACATACCCCACTATTGCTAGGGAGAAGGCTGTGCTCAGCATGTCATCCCACTCACTCACTGTCGGCAGGATCGGTGCTGGGAATCTGGGATATGGAAATAGGAAACACATCTAAATGAGATAGTGAAAATGGGTTGAATGATAAATTTTAACTATTGATTCTGAGATTGCTAAGTGTGCTTTACCCCAATGGAATTTCTCCCACTATGTCCATATGATAAATCTCAGGAAGACCCAGAGGGCCTGAGATTGCTGTGGCCACCACAACCTGAGTAGAACGGGAAAAGAGATCAAACATCTCTACCGACCTCCAAATGTATCTTACAGCTTACAAATTAGCTGGGTAACGCTTTATTTTCGGGGTCTGCAATTTCCTAATAATTTCCTAGAAAGGAACTGTTAATTTCTTAGTGAGTTTCCTGGAAAGAACCATTAAATTATGTACTAATTATAGGGAAAATAGAGAAAGAGTTCAATGGTAGTTGGTAGTTTGTAAGTACCTCCAATTTCTTCTGTTGTTTCCAAGACAGAACCATGAAATTATGTAGTACAGAAAATTAGAAATTAACCAAAATTAATTAAGAATTCAACAAATAACTATATTATATAATTACATGAATAATGATTTAATTGACCTCTGCCTCTGTTATTTTTCCAATAAATAGTTTACAGTTTTGCAGTTCTTTCCAGGAAATTTACAGTATCTTGTCGATTCCACCAGACTGCTTACATTTCCTTTAGGCTATAACTACTACATAATTTCATGGTTCTTTCCAGGAAACCCTAACCCTAAGAAATTAACAGTTCCTTTGTAGGAAATTGTGGACCCGGAAAATAAAGCGTTACCATTAGCTGACATGACCACCTCCCATGTCTTCAGAGAAATGGCTGAACTACTTACGATGATGATCTCCATAGGAATGGGGAAGGGCAGCTTGTGGCGGTAGTGTGCGCTCAGCTCCTTCACCACAATCAGAACCACACTGCTGACCAGAGCAAACACTAACGAGGCTATGTTGGTATCAGGCAGGCCGCAAAAAATATCTGTGAGAGTCTGAGACAAACACATCGTCTCAAATGGGTGGAAAATGACAAGATAATTTAATAGCAAATCATATTCTGAAAGCATTTCACTTTATGACAGTGTCACTTACATATATAATGGCCAGAGGACCACTATAGGGAGGCACTTTGATGCCAAAGATGTACTTCAGCACTGAGATGAGGATCTGTAATCCTGCAGCGGTCATGAAGCCTCTGACGAAGGATTCTGACAGATAGATGGCCACAAAGCCGAACTGCATCAAGCCCAGGCCAATCTACACAGATAGAAATTATTCTCAATGTGTCACTTTGAGAGGGCAAGGCATAAACGCATTAGATTGTTTGGTACATTTCTTTCATTCCCAGTTTCTTCTGCAAAGTAAAGTGAGAAATCATAAAGAGTGAGCTTTCTGTGGTAGCAGTACCTGTATGATTGCAGTGAGGCAGGCCAGGGTTCCAGATATGCCCAGACGAACCTCATTCATCCTGTCTGTGTCCACTACTGTAGCATTGAGAGTGGCATTGAAATGGCTGAATTCAGACTCTGGGGCCAGCCTAAGACACACGATTCCCACCATAATGCTGAGAACAGCAAAAGTACCTGGACACGGAGAGCAGAGCGTCACATCTATTTTCTTCACCAGACCGCAAACTAGGCAGAGTCAAGCAGAGCGCAGCTGATCTGCACTGTGCACGTCTGGTAACTAATCACTGTCATAATATGAAATGGGTGTAGATAAATCATCCAGATTTACCTGGGACCATCTGGTGAGCAGTGCCCATGAAGAAGTAAGGGATGAGGGGGAAGAAAGACGAATAGAGACCGTTGACAGGAGGGAGGTTTGCCAGTAGGGCAAACGCCATGCCTGGAAGGAACAGGGAACATTTTAGCTGTCAGATAAATCCTGATAGAAGATAGAAAAATACAATAGGAAGGGCTCATGAGAAAGAACCTTTTCTCTGACTATAATATAAACTGGAGCCAACTTGCAGCAACTAGCATCAATCAGAGGGTATTATAGAGAACCGGGTTGAGAGAGCATGAATTGAATTGAGAATGCATGGAAAATTCCAATTCAGTTCCTGGAGTTGGAGTTGGAATTGCACCCAGCTCTAAGGAAACAGAATTGGAATTGAATTGGAATGACAGGAAACAAAATAGAATTCCATTAAATTCCATGAAATTCCACTTCTAAGAGAGGCTGTCTTGACTTAAATATTATATATCAAACATTATGAATCAAATAAAAGACAGTTAAACCAATCAAATACATTCAATCATGATGTATGTATTACGATTACATGCTATGCATCAAATACCACCTGAAAGAAACCTTTAACATTTTATGTTATTCAGTATTGACAATATATAACACTATGTGTAATCTCAGATATGTGGTAAGGAAAACATGGACAGTTGAATTCCTCAGTTGAATTGGAATTGATGCGTTCATTCATGAATTGACCCCAACCCTGATAGAGAGGCATCAGAGAGAGAGAGAGAAGAGAGACTGACCCTGGGGAACCTGGATGGTGCCTGCGCTGACCCCGCTGATGACATCACACAGCAAGTTTTCTTTCACTTTGTACTTGGGCAGCCAGCTCAGTATAGGCAGGTGTCTGTACAGCAAGCCTTTCAGTCTGGGCACAGAGCATCTGACAGCAACAAACAGTCAACTCTTAGCAAAAGGTCAAGAAACAGGAGAAAATATCTTTGAAAGAGCTTGGGTTCAGTAGCTGTTACTCGAAAACATCCAAAAAAACATGTTCAAACTTTGGATTGAGTCATCAGGAGTACACAGCTACTCCACTGTTTGATTACAATATAAAGCTTGTCACAGGGAGAGTTTGTGTGATAAGAAAACTTGTATTTGATGTTGACTGTATGGCTGGATTGTAATTCTGTACCTCAATAGTTTCTTCACTTTCTCCCCGATGGGGAACTGTCGGTTCTTCTTGTCAAACTCTCTGTCAAAGTCGGGGAGGTTATATGCAGACCTGTCAATCACGTAACGTGGGCAGTCCTGGTGCATGGCTGCAGCCTATCAGGAAACATTTACCCCTATAAAGAATGGCCTATTTAATATTGTATCCTCAAAGTGCAATTTAAGAAATATCAGGATCTGACAAGTAATAAAACAGGTTCACAACATACAGTATAATCAAAATTACCATAAATATGTCATACTCTGCAAAACATGTCCATCTTTATAAGTCATTTAATCTAGTGTTGAGTCTTACATTTTTTTAAGTTTCCATTAAAACCAGTCAAAAATAAAATCTGCTAATGGTGTGAAATACTTTCACTTGTTTACAGTGGAGGTGCAATACAATAGCTTGAAATATGGCAGCATCAAAATCATGTCACTTCAAGAACATACTTGAAATAAGTAAATTTGTATTATAAATAAGCTAAGTGAGATTTTCTCACATTTTAACAAAACGAAGACTCAGTCCTAGGCTGAATGAATTGTTAAGATGAATAATTTTTGCAGTGCATTATGTTCATAGAGAGAAACACAAGTGTCTTATAGGATTGTACTGATGTCTTATTACATCTAAGTGACACACTTCAAGTGCATTGCCTTTATGGTCCTAATCTAACCTTGAAGGCTCAGCCAACAGGTCAGTAGAGTGATAATGTATTTGATCAACACCAAGTAAATAATAGCACACACACAAGTTCACCCTGCCCTCAATCATCTTACCATGCTGTATCCTGAACAGAAAACCTCTAAAGATCATATTTCATTCAAGGTATAAATACATGTGTTATAAATCAAATTCATATTGGCACAATATAATGTCATGTTTAAATGGCAGTACAATAGCATGTTAGTCGTGTTTCGAGTGAAGAGAGTGTCAAACTAGATTTTGAAACCAGAAAAACTGCAGCTTACAAAGGGAATTTAGCAAGGATTTGATTAAAACAAAAAGTATGACATTTTCGGGAAAAAATGCCCCTCAGCTTGTTAGATTATCAGACTATTAGTTCTTAGAAAGTTTCGGCGGAGGGTTCAGAGATAATGAAAAAGCCAGGAGAAATAGCTACATAGAGAGCTGCATTTAAACACAGATTCACCCCTTTAAATAAGCAGTTTCCCAGCTGAGAATACATACTATCTGCAATGAGTTTCAGACAACAATGTGCATTAAGTGAAAAGCTTTTGTTCAACAAGGTTTGTGTACTTATGAAACAAGTCTTTCTGACAGACCGATATTGTTGATTTCTTATCGGAATAGTGTCAGTGATAGAGAAAAGTATCCATGTTTGGGAAAATCTAGATTGCAATTTATGAACCTATACCTCTAGAAATTAACACACTGACCTCAAACCCAGAATTATCTGTTAAGAAAGCTCAGATTCTGCATTAGATTACAACGTTGACAATAGAGTAAGAGTCTGAAAAACACAGTACTGTACCTTACAGCTGAAGTAAAAGGTCTGGTGGCATTTGGCTCAGGTGTGACTATTGTCCACTCGTTTGAGCCAGTGGTGTTGATTATTTATCTTTTCGTCAACTTGTGCTTAAGACCCTCTACACCTTCTGGGTGGAGCTTAAGATGACAAACTTTGGCATAACCAGGCTTGAAGGGAAATTCAGCTGGATCATTTCTACAACAATGGTTGATTTGTAAGAGCACAACTGTATCTGTCCAGTGAGAAACTATGACAAGACATGATGAAATTAACAATATATGCATGTTTAATGGGTTTCAGTCTCTTTATAGCATCCTCACTTTCATTCTCTCATTAACAAAAACACAATTTTACACGTTTTATGGTAAAAGGTAAACATAAGCTATGGCTGGAACTAAACAACTTACAAAAAAACTAGTCCTACTTGACTCACACAAGCCACTAGTAACATTTGTAAAATAAATGAAACATATAAATAGTGTTCATCAACATTAAAAAGGGTAAAACAGAGATGACGATATGGAACACATGATTATTTTTCATTGGATCAGGACTTCCACATTTTGGGTTTGTGAAAAAATGGCAGCAATGAGTGTGCAAAACAATGGCAGCAATATCAAAATCTAAAGTGCAATTATTTATCAAATCCAAATTTTCAAAGGTACTGTAACAGAAAAAGCAAGTCTCCCCCTGGTGGGAAAAAAGATGAATAGCAGAAAGTTCACATACCTTTTTCTTCAGGCATTTGACAATTCAACAATTCAGTCCTTCTGAGAGGAAAACCATAAAATTTGGTGAGAAATGAAGTACAACAAATTCTTATACTTTCTTCTCTATGGTTGGTTAATGTATTCAAGATTTGAGTACATGAACCAGTCTCTCCAAAAAGGTTTGTGAGTGTAAATATTCGAATCTGTGATTTTGTTAAAAACATTCTCGCTGCTTCACAGACAATGAAGGGAGCTGAACGACTGACTTTGTGGACACCGGGAGAGTGACTGTCTGGAGATATGGGCACATTCTGTCGCTCAGAATTGCTACTCAAGCTTTTTTGGGTATAAAAGCTCAAACAAACACTCAAACAAACAACTCCAACAAACACCATCAACAGAGTATTAGCAGAGTGTTTCCTGGTGACAGGCTTTAGTTTTGGTTTCATTTTTTATGAGATTTCCTTTTAAATATTAAAACATTTTGAGATTATGGACAGCATTAAACAATTCCAAAGGTAAAATTCATCTCACAAACCACATATGTCGCTTCACAAATATCCTTGAGCAAATCTTTCATTTAAAACATAACCTCTACCTTCATTTCAGCAAAGCTGTTCCCAATCAGGAGTATATAGTTATGACTACTGACAGGAATATAATGTGTGGTTATTAAAAGTGGGAGAACAGGTTACAAAACAAATGCAGGGCTTGTTAAGCAAGTGCAACAAGTGCAACTCTGTGCGGTAAAAGTCAGATGACTTTTTAATCTAGCCATGTCTGCTTTTCCTCCTCGTTGTTACAAAAGCTCTTTGACCAGCTCCTGCTGGCAGCCCAAAGCCCTCAAAGTCCACCCCAGTCTATAAAATCAGTACTGACTAGAAGTCGCTGAGGATGCTGATGTCTGCAAACTCCTGGCGGTATCTATACGAGTACAAGGCCAAGAGGAAGGACCATTTGAGAGTCAGGAAGCTCCACACACAGGACAGGTAGAGGCTCCTTGGGTCAGTGGGAGCTGTGGGACAGAGAGGCGATGTGATTAAACAGTTCTGCAGATATGGCATATAAACCAAATCCTCCTCATTGCATTATGAGAATCCACTCATCTCTGGGTCAAACAGGATATGAGTTATTCCTGGAATTAAATTGAGTCTTCTAATCATCATTTGTATTGTATTCAGGCTATCATAAGCAATAAAAATTGATATGATACATAAAATTATACAGCAACTATGAACAGTAGAGGAAGGCTTACATTGCTTCTGTGTGATGGCGAGAGTGAGGAAGGTGATGAAGGCGGCCACAGCCAGAACAGAGAACAGCACACCAATAGCAATGAAGAACTTGAGGCCTTTGAGCCAGGTGCGCCAGTAGTCCTGCAGGTACATGATGTGTGTGACGAGGGCCCAGAGCGCCAGCACTCCTGTCAGGACAGATCAACACATACACTTTTAATATATGGAGTGTATATTATTGACACTAGGCCTACACAACTTAGCAACTACATCAGAATAACTGGAGCACTTTATTACAGAAAGATAGAGTCCTACACTCTATAGAGGGTTATATGCTAAAATTAAAAACATTCACTAAAACTGACATTGCCAAGATTCGTGTATGGCAGAGAAACACCACTTTTAAAGGCCTAAAACTACACTTTTAAAGGCCTAAAAGGTGTTGCGGAAGGGAATACGGTACAAATTTGGCCATATGATGCAAGTGTGACCTACGTTATGGTTTCTAATACACAAAAATCATTCAGAGCATTATTGAATTACATACAGTGCGCTGATTTCAGCTCATCACAGTAATGGCACAAAACAGGAGAACCAGGGAACAGAAAATTAACATCTTTATCACAATGGTTTCGTTTGACTGTGCTCACACAGACACATAGGCCTACGTGCTTAGATTAGGCAGCATACATGCTCTTAGGCTCCAATACCCTGTGTATAAGACAAACTTGCCAATCATTGTAAGTAGTACAACGTTATTTATTGATATAGGCCTGTTGTCATACCTGACAAGCCCCCCATAGCCGCCGTCCATGGTTGTTTATATGCAATATTCCAGACCAAGAAAGCCGAAAATCCAACCAGCATACCAAATGTAGCATAACCTATGCTGATGTACGTTCTGCTGACCCCCATTGTAAAAACGCTTGTAACGGGCGGAAGAGATAAAGGTTTAATTTTTAAAAACCGACTGGTCTGCTGACTGGTATTTACACCAACAGCTTACCACATTATGTAATGTCCTTTATACTATCCTGGAGTGATAGGAAAACGTCAGGAGGAAAGTCCCCTCGGCCCCAAACAGGAAAACAACGGTCGCGAATAAAAGTTAGCTTTCGAAATAGCAAAGTAATTGCTTGTTCACGTGCCTACAATGTACAAACACCGACGACACAATTTGGATATCGCTCAAGCGGCAGCAAGATACCAAGTGTTTATCTCTCGGTAGCTAGTCGCCACTGCAAAGATTATATATTATGCTCCTGAAAACGCTACTACTGTGCATTTCCGTCTTCAGCCATGTCAGAAACACATCGGACAGAGCGGGTTTTCCTCGGTCTTCCTGGACCATACATGTATTGCATATATAGACTTAGCAATGCATAATCTTGGGTCTATCAAAGTGAGATAATGGGACTTCTCGAGGGTATTATCAACAATTTCCCACATGTAGTCAACTATCAGTTGTTCTCGAAATATCTTTGTTCTGAGGAAACCCCCGCCTCACCGTTACAGCGCCTCTAGTGGAGAAAAGAAGGATTGCAATTCTAGACATCTGTGGGTACCATAGGCTGGAGTGGCCACAACTATTATGGTGATAATGTGCTGACATAAGTTGTGCAATGTGTATAGGGCAAATTTATACATTATTGTTTGAATAGTCAAGGCAGTCCACTGTATTTTATTATTATTATTTTTTTTAGGTAGGGAGGTCTAGTGGTAGGAGAGACCGTCTTTCAAATGGACGACCCAGGCTGAAGCCGGCAAACATCCACCCTGCTGAAATGTCTTTGAGCAAATCACTGAATCCCTGCCAGCTGTTCTCTATCTGACCCTGACCTCTGACCTCCCTGGAGGGGGGGGGGGCAAGCGAAAAGAGAATTTCCCTACAGGAAACATTAAATTGTAACATTATTATTTTTTATTTTTGAGGTATGCTCTACACAGTTTGACAGTAAATCAAGCAATAGTACACATAATGCAGCTGTGTTGAAATCAAATCTTTCCTGTGGTGGTTAACATGGTGCTGTGAAGGATGGTACAAAAGAAAACCACAATCTTGTTTCACTCGTAACCAAGAAGTGAAGCTGATTTTTATTATAGGAAAATACACCGCAGCATTGCAAGTGTAGATGCTCTGCTCTTGTCTTCATTCTGCACACGCTGCGGTTGTTTGCATGCTCAGACTGTACACCAGTCAACCCCTCTCTCACTCAGCCACTCACACACACACTCACTCCACTCTTTCTCTCTCTCTCACCCCCCCTACACACACTCACTGCCTTACTCAAGCCCAAGCCCGGGGGCACTCTCATCATGACCAATCGGAGAGATACAGGAAGCTGTGTCCAACACACTCCCTAGAACTCACACACACCACAGTGACTGAGAAAGTATCATCGGGCATATGACAGGAGCAAAGGCTTAAAGAGGAAGACAGAAAAGCCGAAAAGTGTGGAAGAATCTTACAAGAGGTTTCAGGTAAAAGCAGTCTATTGATAGCTTCTCAAAATAGTGAAATCTATTGACAGATTGTTTTCATGGTTTATGATTATAAAATATTCTGTCATAATGTATATCTTCTATCTTCCTATGGAAATGGCAAAAACTATCAATATTCATATGATATGCAATAGAAAATTACTAACACTGTACGCGTTTGCAGGATACTCTGATCAATTATTATTACATATCTGACATGGTTTTGTGAACTTTTTTCTTTTGATATATCCACGTAATTGTACTATTGCTCCATATCTCAAGAGACACTCAAGAAATCAGTCTCTAAATAACAGATGCCATATATTTGTCTCTTTTGAATATGTAAAGCTGGATTCATTTGGTAACTATCGCCATGTGGCTGTGCTGCAGTGGTTCAGCGACGGGCCTGTGAAGACGATACTGAGAGTCTTGAGGTGTCGAGGGGCTCTTCAGTCTCTTCAGTGGCTTTCACTCATGAATTACTGTCTGCTTTACTTTCAGCTGCAGTCCTCCTTTCCTCTATGACCATGGGGTCAAATGAATAAAATATCTGCCGTTCTGGCCCCCTTTTGCCGCTAACTGGCCAGGGGTGACATTAGGAAGGAAAAGGTGTGTGTGTGTGTGTGTGTGTGTGTGTGTGTGTGTGTGTGTGTGAGGACTAGCAGACCGTCACAACAAAGAAAGTTGGCAAAGAACACATTCCATGGGCGTAGATATGTTGCAGGAAATCCCACTCCCATTCCCAGAGGAGCTGAGCAAAAACACACTCACTCTCACACACACACACACACACACACACACACACATACATAAACAACACACACAAACAACACACACACACACACACACACACACACATAAACAACACAAAATCTGACAACATTGGATTGCCAGTGTAATAGAGGTAATATTGTTACATTAACATCCATCATTGAAGCTTACATTGACATGCACTCTTTCAATTATGCCTCCTATACAAACAACAGGGGAGACACACTATAGATGGATTTGAAAATCTCTCTGTCTGCACTCACATCGCTTCACTGTACTTCCCAAAATAAATGGCAGCTAAGATCAAAGGCTTTTAGTGAAAACTTGACTGAGGCTTGTGTAAGCGTTTTATCTCGGTGTCGGAGTGATACAGAATGAAGCGTATATGCATTCTCACTAGAGGGCAGCATTTATTTTCAAAATGCAAGATAGGGTTGTGAAGCTTCATGCACAATGAGCTCGGGCTTGTGACATTGAGGGACAAGTTCAAGATGTCAGCAGCCTAAATTTCATCTCTTCAGTAAGATCCAGATTTTTGATAATTACAGCTGTTTAATATGTTCCCAACCTAAAACAAGGTCATCCGACCCCAACCCAGCCTTGAATTTAGCAGCAGTGTTAATGAGCTGTCGCTCCACTCCCTGGGCCACAAGGCAATTATCATTCTTGAATTTTCTGCAGTTAGTGTTCTGAATTCAATCCACCTCTTAAATTCTGAGTTTGAGATTATCCCCATCCAGTTTAAATTAACAGTCTACAGGCAGTTTGTCCCTTTAAGTGTGGCTGGAGCCTCTTACATTAAGAGCAAAATTAGCCCTAGAAACAGTGACTTTACTCTCTATGATCTGCTGCTGTGCATATACGACAATGACAGTCACCTTGACAGAAACTAGCCGAGAGATGGTAGCTATGTGCTCGTCCTTATCAACTAATCTACCATGTTTACATTCCCTCAGGAGGTCATAAGAAGGAAAACTGGATTCCTTCACTGTGAGCATTCTTAAATTGGCATCATGGAGTCCCTGCAAGGCATTCAGAGACAGAGAGTCATACATGACTAGCTGGAGCCACGCAAAGCTTAGCTGGCCTCACTTGGAGCTGACGCTTCTAAAGATCGATCCTTTTTGTTTGGTTTGTTTACTTGCTTGCTTGTTTGTTGGTGTGTGGGACATTTTGGGCTTATGCTGAGACAGCTGAGATAGAAACATCTTCTATAACCCCATGGAAGTCTAACTTGGTAAGCAGTTGTTGTTTTTTTCTGGGGATGGTGGTGTATATAGTCACAGTAGCTTCAGAGAACAGGGAGTACAGCTTCTTGTGTTACGCAGCTGAGTTTCCTCACACTATCTACATATCTTGGATGCTGCTATTTGGAGGGTGTTTTTATGATAGGCAGCAAAGTGAGTTCTGTAGGCTTTGTGATCCAGCATTCACTATACACCCACTGCTGGAGTAGGGCTCCAGGAGTAGAGCAGTAATGTCTAAAACTGAGGTATCGCAACAGGTGTTGGAGTTTTAATAATGATGCAGACAAGAGGGAGTCCCAGTGTACTGTACTCCAACGTCTTTCAACAGTTAATTCATCCACATTTAAGCATGGTAAACAGGGCAGAATAGACGTTCTTGTCAGCGTACTCCATGTGGAAAGACATGGCAATTTGACTCAAGCACTGAGGTCAGTACAGGAAGGGCAGCCCTCCGCTGGAACAATAGCTGGGATTTAAACAAGTCTTATGTAACGTGTCCAGCCTGCGGAACACAGACCATGATCCAGTTGTAGCAGAAAGTGGGAAATCAAGTCAAATAGAGGGTCCTCCTGTCCTTGTTTGGCAGTCCCCAGATTTACAGCTCTTTGCCCTACTTTGAAGATCAAGGTTACCCACAGGCTAATGAATGTTAATGCATTTCTGTGTTTCTAACCATTTTCCTGCTTCTCCATGTCTCATACAGATACCGCTGAAGCCATGTTCTCTATGGAAACCTTAATCAAATCAATCCTTTCTCCGCCTAGACGGGTCACACCAGAGTTGGGGGAAGTAAGTCATTTGTTTCTAAACCACAGAGGAAATCAAGTCCACAACAGTGCAGTAATTCTGAGCCACAAACATTAAGCCTGTGCCCCAGCCAAAGGTAGGGTTATAACAACAAAGAAACACAATGCTATAGCAAGATAGCACCAGGCATTCACAACTGGACATTACAGCATGCCTATATCAGTAAAATGTAATGAAATATACACCATTGTAATTTGAGTTTTATTAACGTAATAAACCAGTAATGGGTATATGGCAGTTTAACACCTGTGCAAAGGACAGACATCTGCACTCAAACTGAGAACTATGAACCCAGGACAAACCTGCAGGTGGATTTACTGATGTGAGACACCGGTGCAGCTGTCTGCCTGTTCTCCTACCTTAACTGCTGTCTGCCCTTGAAACAGTTTATCTGTGCGTCCATGTGCCTACAGTGCCGGGTTAGCCAGACAGCTGGACAGCCTGATAAGTGTGTATGTGGTGTTCTGCAGTTGATGCTTGTGGACGGCTCTGAACTACGGAACAAACCACATTGTACAGTGCCTGCCTGGAACAGTATGCCTCCTTAAATTTGCCCTTGACTCAGCCTCATTAACCTACACTATCAGATGAAAAGCTGAACAGGCATCCTGTGCCTGCTTGGTGGGGGTATTTGTGTGGTTTCATTGAAATGTTCATTAGCAGGGATGTAGTGAAGGTTAAACCCACCTAAACTCAATTTACTTTCCTTTTTATTTGTGGAATAGAGTTTATTCACTCTTTTAGGCTGACTTAAATCTGACATTAAAAAAAAAAGGCATAATGATTTTCTAAATATAATGGACTTTTGTTATAGTGGTTGTTATTTGCATTATGATGATCACTACCTTAAAGTTATAGGTTTAGCTTTTTATTTACCACTGCATCACTGCCTGCTGGTGAAAAGCTGACTGGGCAGCCTGTGCCTGGTGAAACCACCTGCTTAGTCCCACTGATATTTTCATTATATTTGACTTTTTAAACTTTTCCTACAAACATAACCTGGCCTATATGGACATGTAAAGTCACCTGCCCTTCCATCATAGACGCACACACAAGAGGACTCCGAAGTCAATCAAAAGAAATTAAACCCAATTAATAAAGCTGTAAAAATGTCAGAGGAGGCCGCCTTAATGACTCCCTAGTTAGTTGCCAAAGAGCGCACAGTGACACACGCAACTCAACAAAGTGCGCCTGTGCTGAGAGGGATGGCAGAACACTGCAGCCTGTATTCACAGGGGCAGTCATAGCGAGGTAACTCGGTTTGGGTAAAGAAGCGACACACGGAGTACCGCCTGGAGTTGGAGAATAACCGGTCCGGTGTCGTAAAAAATGCGGAATCCTGGATTATTCCTCTCGGTATGCCGTGTCGTCTCTGTAACGAGCCGGTGTCGGTAGATAGATAGATCATGTCTGGAGGTGCCGAGTCCGCGTGCAGATCCTCTGACCGGGAAAGTTGTTGTTGGTCGTTTTGATCCAAGACAAAATGCATCTATTTCGGAGTTACAATTACCAAGTGTTCCCCGACCGCTCCTCCGTGGAAACACCGACCATACGAGGCATCAGCTGGGTACGCTGCTTTCATAATTCCTCCAGTCATACACATAACAACTATGGTTGTACGCTGTCAGTCAGGATCGTCCTGAATGATGATGAGGATGAAGATGATGAGGATAATGAGAATGTTTACACTAATGATAACTAGGATCACCATCCTCATCTTTATCATCATGTGCACATTGCCTTCTTGTATTGAATAGTATGTATGTCTTGCACAGTTTTGAAGTAATGGGAGGATAACTTCGCAGGCTGTTCTGCATTATTTTTGTGCATGTTTATAGTTGACTTTGCAGATTAGCTTCCTGCAAAATGCACTTTATCAGCCAGAACATCAGTAACAGAGTTTCTTGGTAAGAGGCAGTGGAGTATAACACTATGCAATGCTGGGGAAGCTGATTTCATTTTCAGAGGATCATTTCTTCTTCATGTCTTGTGGGATTTGCTAGTTTAGTGGGGTTATGCTGTATAGTCAGTACCATAGCTGGAGACACTGGGATTAAAAAAAAAAAAAAAGCTCTAGGTTTCTCTTAAAAATTCTCTTAAAACCACCGTCCAGCATAAGGTCTGGGGATACTGCAGCTATACTAATGCATGTTGTGCTGCAGCTTAAACCACGGAAACTGTGTGTGAGATGTGTGAAAGTTGCAGAGAGATGGAGAAAGTGATAGGTCCACCACTATCAGAGAGCAGGTCTACAGTGTGTGTATGTGGAAAATGGGGGTAGTAAACCGTACTTCCTCTCACCTCCACTATGACTCCCACTATAAATTGGCAAACAATGCTTCAAGAATGCTTCCAGTAGACTTGAGGTGGATTCCCTATTGTGTTAGCAGCCAGGGTGTGGGGGTACAGGAAGGTAGCAAAGCACAACCAAAAGTTTTATTAAACTCAGGTTATAAATAGTGCATTGTTTATTGTTCACCTTCACCACACCACCCCCGCTCAGTTTACAGCACAGATTGCTGAAGAATGCACAAAGGGGAGTTTTTTGTTTCCAGGTCACAGGAAGAGGCAGCGAAGTGCTCTTAGGCTCTAAATTT
The DNA here is from genome assembly GCF_048128805.1 of Centroberyx gerrardi. Taxonomy (NCBI): domain Eukaryota; kingdom Metazoa; phylum Chordata; class Actinopteri; order Beryciformes; family Berycidae; genus Centroberyx; species Centroberyx gerrardi. The sequence goes on along the minus strand of NC_136010.1, from coordinate 20,162,993 downwards.
ACTTGACTTTTAGCATCTATTATTCAATAGGTCAAAGTAGTGACCAAAACAATTATAAATCTGCATAGAATGTGTCAACCTTTTGCTAAATCTGTCCATTTGAATAACATTGAACAGTTATAGCAGCTACATATAAATGTCATATTTTATTGTTTAAACAAAATATTTATCGACAAAGAATTGACAAATCTTTGTAGAATTTCTGACCTTGATATCTCACATTCCTAGCTGATTTTTTTTAGCAAGTAGGCTACATTATAAACAGCAGCAGAATCCTACAGCCTGGAACCTCTTACAGACAGATTTGCAGCTGAATGAGCTGATCCCGTTTAGCACTTTTAAAAATGCAGTGAAGGGTTTGGAGGCCGATTCAATTGGAGTTTGTAAATGCTTCCCTAGCTAGACTCATCTACTCATTTTAGGTGCAGGATTCTGTTTTTTTAATTATTTGTTTTACTGCCTTGTTTTTATTGTATGTCTCTTAATGTTTGTTTTTGTACATTGTGGCAACACTGTATCGCTGCTGTCTTGGCCAGGGCTCCCTCGAAAAAGAGATCTTGTAATCTCAGTGGGACTCATCTGGTTAAATAAAGGTTAAATAAAATAAAATAAAATAAAATAAATAAATGTTACTACATTTGCATATCAAAACAAGGTGTAAAGTAATGATATTTATGTGAATATACTATTCTGCATTGTACTACATTATACTAAATTCTTACATGTCACAAGAGCCGAGGAGAAAGGCTTAGTAAAGCTTGTAAGCAAGAGAGTTTGTGTTTGTTTAGGTTATCTCATACATGATAAATGACATAGGAAAAACCCCACAGAGATGTGTTAATCTAGCCAATATGACCTAAATACACAGACAACTATAAAGTTCAAGTTGACAATCTGTTGAAAGCACCATAATGATAAAATGATTGAATGCATTGAGTTGACATTTCACACATGATCATCTTTTCTATGGGAAAATTGCTTTCAACATACTGGCAAACAGGCAGTGAGATCTGCTGTAAGAACAATCTTTTATTTACTTTTTATTCTTTCTTTTACTGTATGTCGCATATGTTAGGCTTGAGATTAATTTCAATTACAGAGATTTACAGAGATCCATTCTTCCCAAAGCATCCCCGGTCTCCAATCCTTTGTTGTCCTTTGGCATGTAATACCAACAATGGACCCAATTAAACTGGCTCCACATTGAGGCATTAACTAATTCCTTTTCTGAGCACATGCAGTCAGATACCACCAACAGGGGCAAAGCTGAGCTCATTTTGCAATCATCATTAGGAGATGCCAGACTCTATTCCCCCTGTCCTCCTTGCTCTTGCATACCAGTGGTGAGACATGGAGACAAAGCAGAACAAAATGCCTCACATTCATAAAGCTTCCTCATCATGTCTGCCTGTCTACAGACCTGGGAAGACACTGGTTTTTCCACATATTTTAATTTTTTCACTCAAGGGGCACATGTCTTCCTGGTTGGGTCACGCTTGATAAAACCAGGTTACATGATTTCATGGAGTCATTTTTGTTTCACTGCTCTAAAACAAAATATTAATCTGTGGAATTTTTCAACTTCAGCTTCATGTTTCTGCAGGCTCTTGAGCTAGAATGACTGCCTTGCAATGGGTGCTGAAGGAGTCTTTTTATCGGAGCTAGTTACAAACAGAGGGCAATGTACCACTCAGGCTAAGATCATGTGATATGGCTGGCTGCATAGCAGACCGGCCAAAGCATACCGAATTTACTCTGTCAACAGAGGCGGTGGGGGCATTTATTTGATAGGTGTATATGAATGAACTGGACAGCTGATCACAGCTGCCTGATCAATAGAGCCAGCTACTTTACACATAAATGCCAGGTATGTCATGTGATTACTTTGCATACTTAAACCTTCTAATCTCTTCAAACAATATAGATGAACACAAGCTCAGCACAAAGGCACCAACAGTTTTCCCACATAATGTAAACAGGTACCAATATCCGATACCATAAATCTTTTGTCCTCGCCGCCTGAGCTTGCAACGCCACACTGTGACAAAGTGAAAACCTGGTGCCTGTAGATCAGCTGTCTTTTATTCTCTGATACTCTTTATACCCCCGGGCCTCAGGGGAAACATTAAGCACCCACAAGTTAACCAGATCTGGAGAGATACGGGAAAATTGGTCTCAACAATGGAGCTGTAAAAGGCCAGTATACTCCTCTGACACCTCAGCCAGTGTGTCTGTCCATAGCAGTTGGCTTGGGAATACATGGCTACAGTAACTGTAAGCGGATCATAAAAGTGTTGTTGATAAAAACTGAGCAACAAAGAGGAAGTACAAATTAGGCCAGAGTACAGACTTGGCAACATGTGATTTTTATACATGGCAGCAGGTTTAAGTTATGATTGATCTGACTGTTGTCAGTGCAGATTTTGGAATTGGGAATCACTGGAAGACTATGTGATCAACTTTATGTATCTGGGGCAACCAGCGCAGTATATTTCATCGTTAAATACTTGGCATACTTAAAAGTTTTTCATAAGAAAGATTGTCTGGAGTTAAAAGCAACCCCTTCACGCATCAAAACACATGGCAACAGGCTATGTGCTTTCCTACTGATGTCTATGCACTGTTTCCTCCCACTGCATTACACACACTGACACCCACCCACACTAAGTTAGAGACAATGGTAACTCAACACAGATTGAGCTGATATATTTTTGTTCACTCTCATCCCAATGAAATCAAATACTTGCTCTTTCTATCTAGTCCAGCTTGGATGTACCTGTGGTTGTTATAACGTGACGCAACCACAGTGAGATTGTAATAAGCAACCAGTCCAGCTAGTTCCTCTGGAATGTTTTTCCAAAGCAACTTACACGCTTCATTTCAGTGTAATGGTTTTAAATATGAGATATGGTAGAAATGCTTTAATGGTGTTAACCCCCCCTCTCTCTCCCAGACTCCGCTGCCAGAAGCCCTGGATTCAAAGGACACCATGAAGCAGGTGTGTATGCGTGCCAGCGATGGTGAGCTATGCTTCGGTACATCGCCTCCCCCAGCTAACAGTAATCCAATGTTCTCTGCAGTGTTCTTCTGCTTCTGCTGAACATAGGGAGGGACAGTATCAGAGGAGAGGCATGATCTGAGTCATTTTTTGCTCTCAAGCAAGTATGGATTGCCTCCAATTAAACAACATGAGTGGGAATGGGGCTGTTGAATGAAAGTGAATGTTAGACATGTAAGCTTTGGGTCGGTAGGGTTAATTATTAATTGTTTAGCATCTTATGATACGTCATGTGGCCTCATATATAACGTTTGATTTAAGAGCTCCACGACATGTCACGCGTATGAGAAATGAAATTACACATTGCCTCAATATCATGATGATTTGTAAGCACATATTAAAATAGCAGCACTCTAGTTATGACGCTGTCTTGAAATTATCAGCCCAGGTTTCTCTCACTTTGTGCTGTATCAACCTCTGCTGCCGTCCAGAGTTGCAGTGCTTGCATCCTCTCAAACTGCTGAACTTGTTCTTTTGTTGTTATAATATCCTGCATTACTACTCAAGCGAGTCTTAAAAAACACATTCCTAGCGGGGCAAGCAGTCACAAGGAGTCTAAAGGGCACTCCAGGGTCCACAGTTAATTGACCCCCAGCCCTCCAACCCCAACCCCACCTCTCCCAGCCCAGCCTCTCACACTCCTTTATCTCGACTCCTTCAACAGCCCGCGGAGGAAAGAACCTTTAAAACACTGATAAGAGGGTTTGACATGGAAAGTGAAAGTTTGGGTTCAGTCAACTCCTCTTGCCCATTAAAAGAGGTGGACAGAGAAAGAGAGAGAGTGAGAGAGAGAGCATCTTTCAGAAGTGTCCAGTGAACAGAAGGTGGATTTTAACTTCCAAAGAGTTTTTTTTGCATGTTTCATTGTGTGTTAGAGAGAGGAGATATAGCATGCAGACAGTAATGGGAGAAAAGTAGAGGGGCTGCAGGAGGCAGGTTTTGTCAATTTCTTGGTGCTTTGTTTGGTTGCTTAGCAAGTGTTGGCTTGTGGACTCCACATTGAACCAGCTAGTAATGAACATCATACATCCTGATAGCATTCTACAAGATGGATTGTTTTTAATAACCGTTTTCGATCGAGCTCCATTGTTTGTATTGTTGGCAAAACAAATTCCTTTAATATGAAAGCCTTATTAAAAGAAACATTTGAACTCCACCACACTGAGGTAGAATGCATTTGATCACAAGCTTTGTTTTGATTTAATAATGTATTAAATCACAAATACATTTGTCTCAGACAGTGACCACATATATATTTAAAATAAGAAATAAGCCTTTTAAGAGTGTTATTCTTGTTTATAAACTTTTTAGATTTGCGTCTTTTTCATTTGCTGTTGACTGAGGTGGTTCTGTTCTGCAGCTGGAGGGCTTTGCACCACAACTTATTGTACGGAGGACGGCACAATTACCAGCAAATGCTCAAAGTTCTTGTCAAATATAGCTCTTAGCATGTGGTTGTGTGTACAGTTGTACAAATGTGGTTGTGTTCCTGTAGGCGGCTTTACCTTATACATCTAGGTCAGACGACAAGTTCATATAAACAGCTGACATAACTACTTGAGAGACCTTGAAATTACCTTATCAAAGGCTGAAAAACCTTTTGTACCCTATTGATTGCTGGTGCGCTGCAGGATGGAAACGTTACCCTTAGAAATGCGGTCTAGTATTTTTCTCAGACGTAGAGAGGGGGAGAAGTCAGGTATCTGCAGTCCACACAGCTGCATTGTGCTCCTTGTCTCCTTGCACAGCCTTCATTTGTAACTGCTTCTCGCACCACACAACCCACCAAGGTCACAGAGATGGAAAGTAAGAAGCAGAGAGAGAGCGGCTCGCCCACAGAGGAAACATCAGCCTCTCTCCCATGCACCGGAGAACTGTATTCATCATCATTCCACCCAACAAGGAAAAAATAACCAAACCACATACTATACACTTTAAACACTGAAAGTTTCAGCTATTGCCAGAGTATAGTAAGATAATAGGAGTAACATGATAGTGTAGTGAAAAAGGCAGTTAAGTGCGAAGAGCCCATGTCATAATATATTCATGACCATATGAATTTGACAATTAAGACACAAACCAATATCAGATCAACAGTCCTAAGATACTTTTTGAACGTGGATCATTGTCTGGATTGTGTTGACAACACTAAATCATGACTTGGCTGCTATAGGAATACCACTTCTCCTAAACATACATAGCATAACTTTGTGGAAGTCACATTAGACTAGCATAGGACTCAGTAGTAGAATTGACCTCAGTCATAAAATGGGTCATGATTGCCTATCCAAACGTTACAGCTGGCCCGTCCCGCAGCAGAATACGTCAGTGCACCAGTGCACACGGCCTGCGTGTTATTGTTCTTTGTGTCATTGACTGGTGCACCTGTGGGAAAGGTGTTTGCTCTGTAACTTGACTCAGTTGGAACAATTACCTGCGTAACACATGGGCTATAGCTCCTAGATAGCATGATTAGATGGCCTACATGCAGACAATAAACAATCTACAGTCCACCACAGATGGCATACAATGGAATGAATAGCAGTGATAGAAAGTACTGAATGGAACTATTTATTCCATTTTCTGCGTGTTTACATGATTGTCAAGTGTAGTGGTGGGGGCAGGTTCCAACAGTGAAATATGGCCTTTTATGTTGTTTTTATAAAGACTAGGCCAGGAAATGGAAAATTACCTCACCGAGCTACTATGGTAGTTCAGGAAGATTTATGCCTTTGGAGATCCATATCTCAGTTTGGGAGTTGACATGCCTGAGAATGTGACTAGGGGCGTCCCAGGGGAAAGTGGGCCCCTGGGAATACTGGTGACCTCTAGAGGCAGACTGCCCCATCCCCCTGGGAATGAGGGGCGCAGCATGACTACCATGGGGCACAGCAGACGCCTGGGGACACATTCAGTCAGTAGATGTCAGGTCTGGGAACAGGCCGATGTGGGGATGATAGGTCGAAGTGTGTGCTGCAGAGTGTTATTCACATAGTAGATAAGACCTTACGCTTTTTATCAATGGCTGACGTGCATGTATCATGTTTTACTTGCTCCCAGTCCAAGTGAAAGCGCATGTAGTCTGAACTCAGCTGTGGTATGTGATGTTTGGGTCAGACCGTGTGTGTGAGAACCCCAGGTTCTGTCAGGTTGCGTTGTCATCGTTGAGGCACGGGGTCAGCAGATCAGTCATAGGTCACCAGTCAATTTTTTCATCCTGACTGACTTGCAGAAGACTCTAGAGGAGGCGAGCAGGGCCAGGCTGCAGGGAGTTTCTGACGCTGGCTTCCCCACATTGCCACTACTCCGCTGAATAAGAGAGAGCTGATGAATAGGAAATGGCCATTGTTGAGTTCTGTATGCATCTCAAGATCACCACCTTGGACAAACAGCAGTGCCTTGAGGAAAACCAAAGAACAAACAGGCAACCGTCTGAGTCACTCGTGAGATCACAAGACCGGGCACAGGAGACGTGAGAGAGGGAGCTGGAGAGGGAGGAGGAGACACATAAAAATGTCCACCACAGTCATTAAGAGAGTAAATCTTGTTGTGTAGTAGTTTGGTAAAAGCTGCTTTTGATATAGACACGGTGCATACAGCATGAAAAGCTAAGCAAACTAAGCACGTTCTCCGTTTTATTATGTAAGCCTTGCTTCTGCATCAATGGCTGATACAGCTTTTGCACCCCACTTACGCTGCTCTCCGCAGTGTGTTCGGGTTTTAGAACTGATTGGAGCGAGTTGGGGTGGTTTGGGGGGGGGGTGGGAGGGGGGTGGCTGTGAAGCATGTGGGATGACTTGGCGCAAGCGAGAGAGGTTCAAAGGAAATAGATTGAGGGTGGTCAGAGAGGAAAATGTGTTGTCACCATGTGCCAGCCAGTGACTGAGTTGTGGAGGCTGGGAGCTCAGCGAGGTGTGGGAGAGTTTAACGCAGCAATTCTTAACACGTTCTCACCCACCCTGCCACCCACACACACACCACGTTACACTTCAGCCCCCGCAAAACTCTCCACTCACACCGTTGACGTGTGTGCCATCACACATGATCTCCATGGTGTGTCTCTCTCTGAGGGGAAATGCAAAGAAACCCTCTCTCTCTCACACACACACACACACACTTGTTTCTCTTACTAACTCCTGTCTGCCGCCAACACAGAAGTCGACTGTTTCGGTAAACAAGACCATCTGTGTAACATATCCTCCTTATTTATGTACACAGCTCTCTCCCTCTCTGTCTCACTCTGTTTTCATCATGTCATAAGAGGGAACATAACTCAGACATACCATACATGTCTTTGGTACAAAAGGAATCATTGTTTCAGTGTTTGTTACTCTTTTTTTTCTTTTTATCCTGATCCAGTTTCTGTCAGATCGTATTCTGAAGGCAGCGAGGTCGGTGTATAGTGTTATGATCGAGCGCGACCCTGGTCTGATCCGAGATAGAAAGTATCACCTCAAAACATACAGGTACCAACCCTAGTGGTGTGCCTTTCTCCATATTAAACCATGATGATCACTGCAAAATATGTGCAATCTGTCACATTAAATTTACTCTATTTACTCTCTTTCTCTCATAGACAATGTTGCTCAGGTAAGGAGCTTGTTGATTGGCTAATGAAGCAAAATGAAGGCCTCCAATCAAGAAGCCAGGCAGTTGGAATGTGGCAAGTCTTGGTGGATGAAGGAATCCTTGTCCATGGTAAGAAAAATTAAATGAAGACGTGTTTCTTATAAAAATTTAATGTACAAATTGTGTGGTCTTTGAAAGTGTGTATTCAGTGCCATTTGGGTAACAACCAAAATAAAGGACACACCAACATAACATGTCGAGTGTCCACCAGAAAAGCTTCACTGCACCTTGGTATAGACTGCAGTTTAATAACATTTTGCCACAAGAAATTCTATAATTTGGTGGGTTTTTGATAATGATATAAAACACTGTCCCTGCTCCAGAAGTGTTTCCGAGTAGGTTGAAATGTGGCGACTGAGTCTGCCATGACAGATGTTTTACAATGTGTTCTCGCTCAGCCAAGTGTTCAGTGACCACTCGTGCTCTTTGGACGGGGGCATTGTCATCCTGGAAGAGACCACTCCAATCAGGATGGAAATCGAGTGAAGGGGATCACTCAGAATAGATTTGCATTTATTGCCATTTATCATGCCATTTAGGAGTGTGGTGGAGTTATTACATGACAGGAAAAATCAACCCATCTGCTTTAAACGGATTTTAATTTCATCATTTGCTCATTTGTTGCCTTCATTTTGCCACTTCCCTGTGTTTAAGAGAGTTGTGTTTTAGTAATATTCAGTCACTTGTAATCAGCATATCTCTCCATTTAGGTCTAGATTTACATCTCAGTGTTTTGCCTCTTCCCCCTTCGCAATCAAGTGAAACACGAGTTGAACTTCCATGATAAGGACACCCAGTTCTACCGCTTCCTGGACTCAGAGTTTGGCCTGAACCACATGAGCAATGAGAAGGACTCAGAGGACGAGCTGCAGGAAGGGGTGTCGCTGCTGTCTCAGATGGGTCCTGATGCTCTGCTCACTATGATCCTGCGGAAATGGTCAGTGTCCTTATCATAACTATGCTGCATGATAACTGTATGATGACTACGATAACTATGGTGATGAATATGTAACTATGTTTTAGGCTTATTTTAGAGACCAATGTTCCTGACATCAGAAAAAAATACAATTTCAGTTACAATGCATAAACCCTATGCTTGACATCTGTCTTTTTCATATTCATCTATCATACATCCTATGAGGTTCAGATAGAAATTCAAAGGGTTTTTGTACAATCCAGAACATTGTAGGACTCTAACAATCCTATTGGACTGTTGCATTTTGATTTTATTGCGTTTTGGAACCACTCCAGTAGGATAGATTTCCCGTTTTTTAGTAAGGTTGTTCAATGGTTCTGTGGCTGAATACAGCTGTTTGTCTGTGCGTTCCCTGTGTTTAGCCCCAGTCAGAGGAGTGCTGAGGACCTGGAGGTCATCTATGAGGAGCTGCTCCATGTCAAGGCTGCTGCTCACCTCTCCACCTCCGTCAGTCACTTTTACTGCCTGCTCCTGACATCAGTAGACATTGTGTCCTGTAGAAATAAAGAGCCACTCTCACGCTGTTATCATTAAAGTGTTTGTTCAAAATCAAATGCGGCAATTACATCGCATCGCAAGTGCAGGTCGGGAGATTTGCCTTGATGATGCTGGAATAGCCTAAATTTTATTTGATTCAAGAGATAGAACAGAACAAAATAGAACTCCATTGTAATGTATTTTTTTAAGGCTTGTATTAATAATTTCATTCATTCATCATTTCTTCTTAGATATACGTCAAAATCAAGCACAGCACGCTTTTTGTGCTAAAGAGAGTGATTTTGACAGTCATTTGCTAAATTTAACAGATTGCATTGGATATTACTATAATCAAACCATGCATCCAGTTTCCCCTGGTTCTTAAACTACTGTCAGACTAAAGAACTATCTGACTCAAACATGACAGAAGCAGGAGTTATCCTTGAAGTCCAGCCTCATGTCTTGTCCTGTTGTGCCTGTAGGTGCGTAAGGAGCTGGCAGCGGTGCTGGTGTTTGAATCGCATGCCAAGGCAGGAACAGTCTGTGAGTGTGACCGCCTTGCTGACATTTGAGCTTGGGCGGGAGAGAGCCTCACACACACACACACACACACACACACACACATACACAGTTTCATTGTATAGCTGAACGGCACTGCACTGATGCTCTAATGTACACAGATGTCCTGTGAACATCCTCCTCTGCACATCACATGTCCTTCAGACGTAACATGATCTCTTCCAGACAAACCGGGTGAACCATCTGGAATATTCAAATGTCCTCATGTCATGATTGATTCATCACTTTACTAAGGGCAGTCAGGCCATAATATATCTTTTACACTCTTCTCATCTCTCACTCTTCTCATCCAGCCTTGCGCATGAAAGATGTACATGGTAAAGCCTATTATGTAAACATGCTCTGTTAATCTGATTTTCATGTAATGACTGATGAGGTTATTCAGATGGAGATTAGTGTAAATGGCCGATGTCGGTGCTGATTGTCTTTTTTTGTGATGTAGTGTTTAGTCAGGGGGACAAAGGCACTTCATGGTACATCATTTGGAAAGGATCTGTAAATGTGATCACACATGGGAAGGTAAGGCGATATGCAGGGTTGCAAAAAACCCTCATACAACACAAAATTGTCACACATAAAAAATGCCGTGACTTTAAATTGTCTGCTAGTATATCCATAAATTACAATTGTGCTGTATACACGCAGGGCCTGGTAACAACACTGCATGAGGGTGAGGACTTTGGGCAGCTCGCTCTGCTGAATGATGCTCCTCGTGCCGCCACCATCATCTTGAGAGAGGACAACTGCCATTTCCTCCGAGTTGATAAACAGGACTTCATACGCATCCTCAAAGTACGTCCGATTACCTCTTGTCGCTACATACAAACTGTAATTACTATTTGTGCAGTACCACGAATTTTTCCCAAGTCAAACCAGGTCACAAAATTCGGAAAACCCTCAGCTAAGATCAGAAGTGTTACCATGCCATGTAAGGTCATATGTGACTGCGTAATAGTTTTGTGTGTATACACTAAAAATTCCACTCCGCAAATATGGCAAATATCTAGTTGATCGGGTCGTCATCCATGTCTGTGTTTATTGTTCCTCAGGATGTGGAGGCTAATACAGTGCGACTGGAAGAGCATGGGAAAGCTGTGCTGGTCTTGGAGAAGAGCGCCGACTCGTCCGAGCAGGGAGGAGCAGGAAACAGCAGCAAGTAAGAAAGTGTGACACACCCGCCTCTCAAGACAATACAGCAGTCTCTTAACAAGCAGGGTTACACTCATTAAGACCCTTGGAACGCTCTTTACCAAGGCGTGGGCAGAAATAACGCCATTAAAACAAATGCTTCCATTGGTCATTGTAATGTAATGAGGGAGAAATATACACATCCTTTGTAAGATGTGTTAAGGGTGTTATTAATGGAGTGTTTTCTTTGTGAGTCAATGGCTGGTTCAAAAAAAAGATTTGGACTTTTTTTTTTCACCTTTATTTATTCAGGGGGAGTTTTACTGAGAGCAATGCTCTCTTTTTCAGGAACGCCCTGATCACATTCACACACATTCACACCTGGAAGCTGACCAGTACAACCACAGTCTGATCTGCTGGCCACTGAGCAGCTCCACTGGGGCGGTTGGGGTTAAGGGCCTTGCTCAAGGGCACCTCAGTGGTGGTAATGAGGGAGGGGCAAGCACTGCTTTTCACTTTCCCCACCCAGATTTATCCTGCCGGTCCGGGGGATTGAACCGACTACTTTCCGGGCACAAGCTCGCTTCTCTAACCTTTAGGCCACCACTGCCCACTAACTTCAACCCTGCCTTGTTGAATGACTTGTTATCAGTCTCGAAGTGTTTTAGCAAACATAAAATCTAATTAATGTGATGCTGACCTCCCCTTTCATGCTGACCCCTTGTTTCTCTCTTCAACTACACACCTACACAAACAAACATCCTCTCTCATTCCTTCACTCTCTCTCTCTCTCTCTCTCTCTCTCTCTCACCCTCCCTCTCTCCCTCTCTCTCTCTCTCTCTATCTGCTTCATTCATCAGTTTCATTTTCATAGTGTTAGGAGTTTTTCTGTCTGTCGTAAAAGCCACAGCCATTGCCTTCTTTCAGACAAGCTCCGATCCTCCACTTTACCAAACAGCCAAGCATTACTATCTGTTCTTCTTCTTTCTCTTCTCTCTCTCTTCTGTCTAAACTGTGCAGGTACACGGTCATGTCAGGAACTCCGGAGAAGATCCTGGAACACCTGCTGGAAACGGTGAAGCTGGACTCTAATGGAAACGACGCTATAGGTGGGAGACTGCATGCATCTGTTTGGCTTTGTCTCTGTTTTACTGAGCAACTTAATGCTGTTGTAACTATTTACTAGTCATGTGACCAGGATGACCACAACTTGGTTCCCATCCAAATGTCTAGCATGGCTTGTGGTTTCATGGAAAATGTTGTTTGGGTCTTTCACACGAAATGGTCGACCAATATATAAAAAATTAGTGTAATCAGACTGGCTGCATTCCTCCTGGTTTGTTTTATGTCCTTTAAAAGCAGTCAGATGACGGAAATTATAGTACTAGTTAGTCAGCTGTGTGTTGTTGTGATGTTTGTCTCCCCGCAGATCCCTGTGTGAGCGACTTCCTACTCACCCACAAAGTCTTCATGCCCTCCAGCCAGCTGTGTACTGCTCTACAGCACCAATATCCGATGATGCTTAGAATGATGATCATAACAGTGATGATGAGAAGGATAATATGTGCTGCTGCTGCTGCTGATGATGATGATGATGATGATGATGATGATGATGATGACGATAATGCATTCACAACGATGCGTTTGTAATGATCTTGGATGTATTTTCAATAGAAATTTGTAGATTTCGTTACAAGGGAGCGGCACACTTGAAAAAGAATTAGGAAGAGACTGTCTGCAGACTGATAAGCATAGTCAAGAAAATCATGAATGTCCAGTCAACAAAATTATTAACTTATTAATGTGCAGCAGCACTTAGAAACAAACACATTTCATCTTTTAGTTTCATCTAAGGGCATCCTATCGCCAGGAGTAAATGCTTATGCTTATATTGAATGCGGTTGTGCTCATGCATAATTGAATTCTTCGTCAGTGAAGCTTGTTTGGTAATGCCCCTTAACCTTGAGTGCACCTACCGTGCGGAGCCGTCAGACGGTTCAGAGCTGGAGAAAGCCGCCTACACTCTCAACAGCAAGCAGAAGGTAGTGAAGCTGATCGGCCAGTGGGTGGCGCTGTATGGCCTCCCGCTGAAAGAAGACCCTATCGCTTTAGACTTCCTGGAGGTGAGGTTGCAGGCTGAAGTTCATTACATTAATGCTCATGTCTGGATATACATATGAATATTTGTCATTGCATTTTAAACATACTGAGCAATATAGATTTTATTTGTGAGGGGAAATGATTGCTTATTCACTCAAGACCACATGCTTTTTCAATTTTCATGTCCGTGCTGTAACAGAAGCTGAAGAAGGAGGTGGCAGTTGATTCCCGTCTGTCCAGCATGCTGAAAGAACAATTCAGAGACAGGAGGAGAACCAAAGTGTAAATTGTCTACATCTATCCACATCTTACTATAGCTATACTATCTTTCTCATATTTTACAAGTCAAAAATATTGCAGCATACCATCTAACCCTGTTTCTCATCTCTTAATCCCTTCACAGGTTGGAGAATGGATATCAGTCACTGACGAGGGTAAGCATCTTCGCACTCATTTCCCCTTTTGCAGAAAATGTTCTGAGATGGCAGCAGGAGCCGGAATGTCAATGTCAGCGATTCATTTTAATGAGGAAACAATTTGAATGTTACGTTGTTGTCATTTGTCATTTGTCATTTTAATGTCACTGACTTGCTGACTCACTCTGATGTTTGATTTATCAGCAGAACCAACAGTTTGATTGGTTTTCAAATTGTGAGGAGCCAGTGGGGAGGTTACAGCCAATCAGAGCACAGGATAAAGGTGAGTAAGGCTCAGGAAGTAAAATGGGCAAATCCCATCCATCAGTGATGCGTGTCTAGATACGTGAACAGAGTGCAAACATGAACTTAGCTTGTTATGATCTTGTCCTGGAGCAACACAGAGCAATTAGCTCACATTAGTTCATGTAAACTTAGTTAGGCCTAACGCTGTGGGTGTTATTTATGAGCAACAGATATTATCACACATCATTACTCGCGTCATCAATTATGAAATCAGCATATCATGACATTTTCTGTTTCTGTCCTGTCTCGTTGCAGTGTTGTATGAGATCTACAGGCCAGACAGCAAGCCTCTCAATCTGATGCTGCCGGTGAACACATCCGTACAGGATGTGATGTCAGCCATGGTCAACCCTGGAGGAGATCACGTCCTGGTCAAAATGAACTCCATGGGAGGTGGGCATCAGAAACTGATCATTCTGACATCTTAACATTATTTCCTTCAAATCTATGTGGGTATTTGTCATGTATATTGCCAGTTAGAAAATGTAAGTGGGGGTAAAGCACACACAGCAGCATATTGATGTCAGGCCTGTATAGTGTTCATAGAAAATTCCTTGTCTACTGTGCTTTGTCTGCAGTTACAGTTCATTATGCTGCACATTTGTTTATGATCCATTCCATCCACACAGAAAGGGCTCAGCTGAAGCTGGATGCCACTGCAGTCTTCACCGCTCTGGGACTGAACGAGAGGCTGTTCATCTGCACAACCAGCCAGGTGGAACAACTGGTGAGCGCCGTTCCCCCTCCAAACCAAATGCTTTTTGTTAAAGCAAAAGATCCCAGCACATGAGCATTTTAATTGTGATAATAACACCTAATTTATTTAAACAGTAACAACTGTTGTTTTGTTTTTTTCGACAACAATAATATGTCGTCATACTGCAGTGTTCATAAATCTGTGTCATATGTCAGTGGGGTGCAGTACAGAATGATGTCAGGGGTTCTGATTCTCTCTCTCTCTCTCTCGCTCTCTCTCTTTCTCTCTCTCTCTCTCTCTCTCTCCCAGATGCCCCTAAAGGAGCAGCAGGGTCCAGAGCAGGGAACCACTGACACCCTTGAGCAGATGTGCTCTAAAGACATCGCCAGCCAACTCACCAATTACGACTGGGAGCTGTTCACTGCCATGCATGAGGTAACTCACAGCTTAGCCAACAGCAGAGATGACAAGTCTTACATCTGACTGCGGCATATAAACAAATTGATTCAGAACGAAGTTGCATATTTACACTGTGAATACCTCATCACGGCTAAGTGCAAATACAATACAATATAAGTAGTATAAGTATAAGAAGTTAAGCCAAAGCTGATCCTGGCATTCAGACATTTCCTCATGTCAACAGAGGATAACAGATACATGGTTAGTCAGACATGTATCTGAGTCACACTCTCTGGCACCTTTTATCTGATAGCGGCAGCTTTGCCATCAGATCATCTGCTCTTCTGACCCATCACTTCCTGCATGCTCAACATGTTTCTAAAGCCACACACATTCCTGAAGTTTCCTCTTTCTCTGTGGAGTCTTTTTTTTATTTCAATGAGTCCATTGTTTTTGTTTAATAACTCTATAAATGAATCTTCTCAGCATGTGTAATTTAGTCTAGTGGTTTGTGACTCACAGTCCGCGTCTCTCTTCAGGTGGAGCTCGTCTACTACATATTTGGCCGACATAAATTCCCATTCGCCACCACGGCTAACCTGGAGCGGTGCGTGCGGCGCTTCAACGAGGTGCAGCACTGGGTGGTGACTGAGCTGTGCCTGTGTGAGGACCTGGTCAAACGAGCCGTGCTGCTCAAGAAGTTCATCAAGATGGCTGCAGTGTAAGAGTCACGCGCAAAGAACCTCATCTTGTAAACCCTGTAACATCAATTCAAGAACAGCACAATGTCACTTTGGGACCTAATGGTCTTTGGGACTTTGGGACCTAATCCGCCGCCATGTTTCCTCTCTGTCCCAGATTGAAGGAGCAGAAGAATCTCAATTCGTTCTTCGCTGTGATGTTCGGTTTGAGCAACAGTGCAGTACAGAGGCTTTACAAGACCTGGGAGGTGAGACCTACTGAACACAATAGTCATGATCAAAGTAAACACTTTGTCACCATTTACTGATAATCATTTTTGGAAATGACTGATTAAACACTTTTTCTTTGTTATTGTGTGTTACAGAGAATACCCAGTAAGACAAAAAGGGTCTATTGTGCTTATGAGAGGTTGATGGTAAGCATCCTAAACACACTAAAATACACTGAATAAATGTTCCAAAACAGTCAGTATACTGTAATATCTAGAGCTTTCTATTTCCTCTGTTCAATGCAACTTATCTGTTTTCATGTTACTCATATAAAGTGTGAGTGCTGACGTTCCTCTGTTTATCCTCTGCTGCCATCAGGATCCCTCTCGTAACCACAGGGCCTACAGACTGGCTGTGGCCAAGCTCAGTCCTCCTTACATCCCCTTCATGCCTCTGCTGCTCAAAGGTAACAGTAACCCACAGCATTTTATATAGTACCAACATGTAAGTGGTCATGTAAATCCACCTTAAATCACCAAGATACTTATCACTGACATGTTTCTGCTGCTGTCTGTACCTAGACATGACATTCATCCATGAGGGAAACAAGAACTACACAGACAAACTGATCAATTTTGAGAAGATGGTGAGATGCAAAAATGTTGCTGTAACTACATGTGTGACATTTCTTCTCTTTCATATGTTGCTGTTTTTCTTCAGGTTTTCACATCTTGCCTTTAGCGTGAGTAAAGCTTTGGCTTAAAATGCTTCCTTTTCCTCTCATTGTTGCAGCGCATGATTGCCAAGACGGTGAAAATAGTGCGAGGGTGCAGGAGCCAGCCTTACGGTAAGTTATCCAGTCTTCAGATTCAGATCACTGGCACGCATGTGGAGCCCATGTGAGACACACACTCACACTGATTTTATATTATATTCAGCAATGCTGTCCAGTTCTTACAGGACTTCTGCATGTGAAGGAGATTCACTTTGTAGTTTGGACACTGCATGTTTTCAGGAAAGGTCAACAATTGCACATACATGCTGAACAACATGGATGATGTTAGGCTTCTGTCTAAGAATAATAATACATTCTGTTAACATTGTCTCCTCTCGTTCTTCTCTAGTGCCTTCATCTCCACAGAAAGGCCTGGCAGATCGCATGTTTCTGGAGGCACCTGCTATTCGCATATCTACATGTAAGCTACATTACATCTGCTGTATCACTTACTGTTGCATCCAGTTGTATCGCCTAGTTGCTATCCCAGTAGTCAAAAGGTTTTTCTGACTACATTGATTTACTTTGTTTTGTTTTGTTTTATTTTGTTTTCGGGGGTTTAAGTAATGGTGTTTTAATGGTGTTTTTCTAGTCGTGTTTTTTTTTTTTTTACTTTTGTTCTCCACAGCTTCATTATTCATTATTCATTATTCTGATTCATTACTGAACAAAAATGTATAATTTATAATAATACATCTTAAACTGAAGAATTGTCTCAATACAATATTATGGAATGGAATCCACGGAATTTGCATGATCATTGCCTACATTTTCAAACTCTGAGCTTTCAAATAAACCCCAAACTGTTATCATTACACCACTTTACTTGTTAGGCATGTCCTTTTAAACCTGTTCATCCTGGCAGAATTTCCCAAGGAGAGGCATAGAAAAGATGTGCTAATAGTAACCCACTAAAATGTATGCCATTTTAAACATGATTTATCCCTGTTGTCCAGACTCGGACCACTCTCTCCCTCTGCGGAGTCCCAGCAACATCCGGCACTACATCCAGAACCTGAAGGTGATCGACAACCAGCGCAAGCTAACGCAACTGTCAAGAACAATAGAGCGCTAGGACTTCAGCCCGCAAGTGTGTAAAGACTGTAGCATTGTAGCCCATCTCTGAATCAGAGGACGGATCACGGCTGGATAAACAAAACTTCCACACTCATCTGAATGAGATGGACTTCTGAAGGTGAAAAAGGGGGATTCGTGCTGTGGAGCATTCATGGAGCAGCTCCCTGAAGTCATTATCAGCACAGCATGGAGGGAGAAGAAGACTCACAGTGTGCACAGTAATGACCTCTAGTGCCTTAACAGAGAATCTGGTCCTGTGTTGGTTAATAGTCTATTGGACTGTGTTGAAGACAGAACATATGCCAGTTGGTGGACGTTTTTATCCATAAAGCCTTACTGTACATAGGTGTATACATAGGAGTGCATACATTTTTGGTGTGGGTGGCCCAAGTGGGAATTGATCCCCTCACCAAGGCAGTGTTAATGCCATACTCATCCCACTGAGCTTCATATACTGTATAAGTGACACAATCTGTACAGTTACGCGGAGTATGCCTATCTTTTGTGTTAACATTCATTTATGTGACTGTTTGTATAGTTCAATCTGAGGAGGAATTACAAAGGCAGGTTCACAAAAGTGCCATAAGAGCCCATTCTGCCATAGGGAATTAGTTCAGTGGTTTGTGCACTAGTATTTCCACATTAAAGCTGAATATATCGTATCAGATCAATGTTTGTTAGGCAGGCAACTAACTGAACATGCATATTATTTCATACCACGTTGTACGTTATTTTCTAAATAAATTATTTTCTGAGTTACGTGGATTCAATCAAAACAAGTAAAGATTTGTAAAAAGGGAAATATTTTATTTAAAATACAAACCATAACAGGTACAAATTATCCTCAAAAGACAACCCCCCCTCCACAAAAAAAACAAAAAATTCTCCCCAATATGGGGTGAGAAGAATTCACAACAAATCAGTTTATCATTTGAATTCAAAAATACTCTCCTTGTCATAAATATGTACAACTTCTTTTTGAAAGTCCAGGAGAGTGATAATGGGCTAAGACACATAGAAAACTAAGGGCAAACCCAGTGCCTTCTCCTGATGCAACCATGGAGGAAGAAGTAAAAGAATCCCCTTTCATTATAAATAACAGGTTGACATGTTCAGTCTGCATATGAATGTTAAAGCATTCTCATACAGACAATGTTAAAAGATTTACATATTTTAGATGTATCCGATACCGAATGGAGATTTAGTAGACTTTGCACCGTGAGACTTGTTGCGGTGCTCCCATGACAAATAGCCAAATAGTAAATTACTGTCCAATATGAGGAGGCATGAAAAAGAGTGTAATGAGGCAAAACAAATGTAACACATATGGTTAGTACGGTGGTGGTGTTTGAACAGGTGATACAACTGCACAGCACATAAATTATCACACTACATCAACACACCCGAGCTCAACTCAGATATGTCCTGGTGGTCACCGGAGTCTGCGCTTCACTCTCTTGTGTCCATTTGTGGTATTAATATCAGTAAGATCAGAAAAGTGGTCCAGCGTGTAAGTGGTGAGTACGTCTGCAGGAGGAAAATCCTGAAAAGAAATGTTTCACACTCTGACTATGCTTTGTGAGAATGCAAGTGAAAGTGAAAAGCCAGAACCCCACAAGGGATTTAGTCTGTATGGTAATCACACACACTTCAACACACTTCACCACATGTTACAAAGTTCTGGTTTATCACAACTCGGTGACAAATAAGAAAAAATAAAACAAAATGAAAATTGTAATATCAACAAGAGTGAATATAAATATTGCACTTCCAAACAACATTTAGTTCCCAGTGCCTAGTTGTTATCCCTTTGTTAGAGGTACAAACTGACATTCTGCACAGCATGCAACATGTCTGGACGGTAGGTTACAGTCTCTATTGTTTGTGACAGATGCCACTGAGGTCCTAAATATTCTAACTTCCGTCACGCAGTTTAACAGCTCATCCTGAATGATGATTGTATTTATGCCATCTTTACCAACAGTAATGCAGAATGGCTTGACCTCAATGATCTCAAGCTACAGAGGCGATGGGGATGGACAGGACTAAGCAATGGGAAAGGCATAACTAATTCATACACAAAGCAAACATTCATAAATATACCATTCACACACATGCATGTGTGCATGCATTCATGCACATCTGCATGCATACACACACACATGCACGCACACTCACAGACATTAACTATTTACATTTAAGGCACATAAAACCTATGTACAAGACAAATAAATGAAACCAACACAATGCATTTCAATGTTGAGTCCCTGGGTGAAGCTGTAGCCTTTTGGTAGTGGGATAACTTCTGCCACTATTAGTTGTCTTTCTAAACATGGGCAACTTTTACTCAAAAGACAATCAATCAAACATACAGTATCTCACAGTATCACACACTGTAAGCTGAAAATGGATCTTCTACACTCACAAGAGTGAAGGTCCTGCCTGCTCTCAGACTACACTACTGCTTCCCTACTCTCTTTAAAGGCTACAACAGATGATTGTCGTGTCTTTGCTTCAAGACATCATTACACCATGGCCATACACTCTGTGGTTTCACCTGAGCATTCTTTGCTTGTGCCCCGTCTCCATGCTGCCCGTTATGAGCCTAACCCTAGCCTGGCATTAGTAGAGACAGCAGATTCTTCTCTAGGACTCCAGGAGAACACCACTAGCCATCTTTCTGACAGAAGCACCACGCTGTTTCAAGCCTAATGTGAGGTTCCACAGGTCTGTGGTGGTTCCAGTCACATCCCAGGTGACTACAAGACAATGATGATGCCAGCATTGGTAACTCTGAACATGAACAAACAGGATTTAAAACAAAGTGATCAGTAGGAGTCAAAGTCAAAACTCAAAGGAAGGTCAGTCAGTCTTTGGCATCTTTTTAGTTATATCAGTAGATTTCTCCTTTGAGTGCAAAAACAACTGAACCCAGCACTGTCCACCAACCTGAGGCAGAGAGATCATTTCCATGAACAGTTTGGCAACAAATGGGCTTACACTATGTAAAATACATGAAATGATGTAATAAAAGCTGAGTCATGAACAGATTTGGTTGTGACATCTGGGCAGGTAATATTGTCATCGCAATAGCCAGGTTAATGTTTCCACCCTAAACCTGGAATCCTGATCTTCTGTTTCAACAAACCGCTTGTGTTCAGGAAGTATCAGAAGAATACTGTTATGCTACAGCGATAGCGGTGTTCACGGCTCCTCGCCACCATATGCAACATGTGGCCGTATCCTGTCAGAAGCAGTGATGCACACCAGATCATTAGCACCAAAATAAGGCAGTTAAAAGGGTAATATGGAATTCTCTATCACGAGGATTCACAAAAGGAAAGCCAACAGGCATCTCCCTCCATCCACGGCGTGGGCCAAAGCTTGCCTGCGTTTCTGCACTTCTTTTGCAGTCACTAGTGTTGTTGTTCAGTCCAACGTTAGCCTTGAGGCAGTCCAACTGTGACATTGAGAAAAGTTCTATTTGGTAACAATCCCAACCTGCCGACAAACAAGACATATATTAAATTTAAAAAAAAAAGAAAACATTCATTTGGTTTGGAGATCTTTGGGTTTTTATCGTCCTCTTAGTGCAGCACAGTGGAGTTCCAGTGGTCTTTCCTCCTCCTAACTCTTCAACTGCAGTCTTATCCTCTCTAGACGCTCCGTCATGTTTCTCCATTGCAATCATATGGCCAGGTTCTGTGGTTCTGGTAGCTCTGGCGGTCGTTTAGGCCTCCGAGGCAGCCTGTGGTTTGAGTTGTGCTTTCTCCATGGCAGTGCCGTAAGGTAGGGATCGCTTGAAGAAGCCAAGCTACAAGAACAGGAAGAAAACAAGAGAATTTAGAAGTGCACCCTGACCACTTCAGTAGCAATCTTGTGAGTCCCAAGTCATTGTATCACTCTAGATAGTCACTAGGAGAGAAGTTATCAATTATTGTCTTTAAACAGATGAAGCAACAATAGTACAGTAGTGTGTAATATGCTTTGTTAGACAGCAGCACAGACCTTGTAGAGGACGTAGATGAGTAGAGCCAGAAGCAGCAGTCCAGCCAGAATGGCCAGGATGATGATCCACAGAGGAACAGAGTTATCAATATCTGGCTTGTTCCACACCACCGGGGTCACCACCTGAGGATCAGAGCACAGTTGGTCCTCATCTCAATTCAACTCAACAAAAAAATTATTTAAAATGATGCAATTTACATAAAATAGGCCTGTTGGAATGAAAGAATGAATGAATGAATTTATAAGGTCTAAATACCGTTTTGTGTCCGCTGGGAGAATGCTTGGGTAAGATGGCGTAAGGCATCTTCATCACACTGTATCTGGCCAGGCACTCCAGCACATAATGCTTATAGGATCTCTGAAGGGAGACACATTATTGTTATTAAATCAGATCCAAAAATGTATTTATTATTGAACAGCAATATATAACATTTTGCAGGTTTACATGGGGGATGCAATTCATTCGTTATACAGTAGGTGGCGATAAAGCCTCACAGACACCGGCTGCCTCTTCCACAGAATATCCCTCTGACATTCCAATCCTATGAGAAGCTGTGACCACCAGCTAATGAATTTTCAATACATTCACACATATGCCTTGTGTTACAGCATATAGGAGCATGTAAATTCTCTCTCGGAGTAGCTCAGACAAGGCAGGTAGACAGACACACTGTAGTAGAAGCTGTACAAACACACTGCATGCACACTTGCACAAAATACCTGAATACATAAACAGCCAATCCTAAATAGAGCAATTTAAATTCAATGCTCAGTTACCAACTGTTTTCCCATTTGTTGAACCGAATATGTGAGACTGTGCTTATTGGCAGACTTAAGAACTCAGCCACCAGTGCTGACATCCAGTCAATACAATCCAGTGTGACTGTGAGACCGACTACTGCAGCGTTTCATCTTTGCCAGCCTCACATTTGAGGTTTTAGGTCTCAGTGTTTTCTTTCTTGATGCTTTAACGAATAGCAGCTACTAACTTCCTGCCAAAGCTTGACATGAGAAAATACACAGACAACAATGGGAACGGGCAGATCTACCGTGCACAGACTTTCCTGTGCCATGCCTTTGTCATCTGGTGGAAACATGTGTTCATGTACATGTAGTGTAGTAACGTGTAGTGAGTTTGTGAGGCAGGGTTCGTCTCCTACTAACCTCAATGAAGGTCTCAGCCCAGATGCGGGAGCGCACTTTGAGGATGGCAGTCGTCCCCTTCTCCAGAAGACCCACGTTACACTTGAGGGTCCAGCACTCCACATTGGAACAGGACTAGAGACAGGGAGAAAGCACAGGAGTGAAGACAATGTAAAGACAATGTTAATTAAATGCTAAATCGTTCAAATGTGTTCAAATGACTTTTTTGTAAAGCATCTACAAAATTTAACCTGTCATCCTAGTCGGTCATTAGGCACATGACTTAAAAACACGAGAGACGAGAAGGAGAGAAAGTCGAAAAGTCAGAAGTCAAAACCGGAAGAACAGATATGGGAAGGGCAAATAACAGCCGTGTTAATGTTGCAGGCCAAATAAATATAACAAAGAGCCCAATGTTATGATGTTATTCCAGGCCTGCTTCGAATTAGAGAGATTGAGGGAATGTCATGAGACTGTAAAAATGCAGCATGCAGTCACCACTCTCCCCATTATTGCCCAACCACTAAAACCAGCCCATTTTTCGCAAGACTGTAGAATACACAATTTTAATTAGATCCCCATAATGCAGCTTGGTGCGTTTAACATTTTAAAACGTCCACAAACTGCGTTTTAGAGCCGGTGCTGCAGAACAGACCACCCCCAGACTGAGAGGTTTCGGTGGGTTTCCTGCGGGAGCGCATTAGTTTACTTATTACGCCGAGGAGGGCAAACACGGGAGGAGAAGAGTGTACCCGCCTAGCTCCCTAAGGCTCAGTCTTAGACAGACTTAATAAGGGCACACAGACAGACAGGGAGCATATCAGTCCACTTCCTCCTGCTAGACCTCCTCGATGCCCCAGGGCACAGGGGGCTGAAAGGCCCCGTAAAGGCTGGTGGGTCTGTTGGAAACGGCAGGAATATGGTCCATTGCCAAAGACGCCTCAGCCCCAAGTCCCACATATCCTCCCTGGTGGGATTATGTGGTCAAGAGCTGGAGCTCGGGGGTGTGGAGGCTGTTCCCACAACTTCAGAAAATAAGGGGCCTCGTCTGTCTAGCTGCTGTATGCACAGGGCCGACATAGGTTGACACTTCGTAAATAAGGAGGAGGAGGAGAAGAAGTATATAGCACTTTTCTTAACATTACAAAGTGATGTAAATTACAATTAGGAACAAAAACATCAACAAACACTCAATGATAAGGGGAGACTTGGACTGCAGACTCCATTATTGCCAATAGATTGTTAAAGCAAATTAACTGTAGCACTACAATGCAATGAGAGCAGACACAAGTTATCAGGTAAATAGAAATTCAAAATAATATCCAAATTATTCCAAATTCCTTTTATTGTTCTAATAGTAGTTAAAAGCGGGTCTTTGTTCTTTCTGCCTAGCTCAGCTCTTCAAAAGACAAAGCAAGTCATCATAGATTCTCCGTCTCACACTACAACCCAGGCCGACAACTTCATCCAAGCGACGCTTAACACTGCCACACTTTCTCCTTTCATCAAGAGACACTTTGAACAGAGACGTCTGTCCTCCCAAGCATAAAAACAAAAGTGCAGAGACGGGAGAAAAGAGGGAGAATGGGGTCCTTCATACTGACGTGTCATCGGACATGCTTGATGAACGAGCACGGTTAGGAGCGACGGGCCGAGAGACAAAGAGCCCTTCAGTACAGGCAGGTAGCCAGAGACAGAGGCGGAGGGAGCGGCTACCTGCAGCTGGGTGGATCAATAGGGCCAGTGTATGGGGCGCGCCGGCCCTCACAACACCCAGAGTCCAAAATTAGAGAGCGGTCTGTGAAGTCACCAGGGCATCACCGACAAAAAAGCCCTCCTTCCCATGTCCCATGTCCCATGTCCTCCCAGCCCCCCCACCACCACTAAAGGCCCTTTAATGTTAATCACCACAACGGGACAACCCCATGCCCTCTGACCCCCTCCCTTTTAACGACATCATAACCTAATTACCCAGTCCCAGGAGCCTCATGTAAGAGCGGGGCCAGTGCCGCCAAAATAGATCCAGACCTGCACACTTAACTTCAGGCAATGCAGCAAAATATATTGTTTCAACCCTCTGGTTCGAGCCTTAACCTTTATCTAATGGAGCTTCAGGCCTTCCTCTTATGTGATACAAATACGGTTTTAACTGTGTAAATAAATTGACCGTAAAAACTGCAAACTGAAGCCCTTAATTCCCTCACTTTCAAGTCACCTATCAGCCACTTGTTACATTAGACTTCACCTTTTGGCCTGGAGATGTGGATTCCTTTATCCAATGTACTGTATTTAATGACTGTAGACACTGCCACCTTTTACAGATTTAAAATTGTAACTTTTTCCTCGGAGCATCTCATTCCAGATTGTGCCAGTACAGAAATAAAAGAACATCATGTGTGTAAGCCTCCTGTGAACCCAAACCCTAAGTGTCTCACCAGGTTAGTCAAATGAGCCAGTTGGTCTCTGTGGACGTCCCTCCTCTCGACATGGTGCTCATGGGCCTTCAGTGCCAGAAGAGGCGGCTGCTCTGTGGAGGTCTGCTGGAGCTAAGGAGAGAGCACACACACACACACACACACACACACACACACACACACACACACACACACACCACCCATTAGGTCAACACAGACACTGACCTCACCAGAGAGAAGAGCACACCACCCTTTCTGTCAATATAAGACCTAATGTTAGCATGACCCAGAGGCTTTTGTCATTAATCAGAAGCATGCGAGCTTTACTCCACATGGGCTCCTGTGGAAATACACTGTACTTAACAATTCACCAGGGGGTAAAAGAAACCGATAGATCACAGCCAAGACAGACAACCGCTCACAGCCCTGCTCAGCATCTGGCCAATTTCAAATGTAAACACAAACAAACAACTACATAAAGTTGCTTTGCCCACAAAATCTCAAGTCTACAACTTGGCGTAAAGGGGGTGGGGAGGGGTGTGTCGTCTGATGTCGAAGATGAGTGAGTTTATTGCTGGCGAGGTGGTTCGTCAAGCTGCGCCGAGTGTAGGGAAGAGCTGCGACATCAAAGCGGTGGTGGGGCGAGTGTCCTGGGTGGGGCTGAGAAGCAGGGAGGAGGAGGTGGGTGTGGACCTACCAGCGGGACGGCCCATCTGTTAATCACACAGTGGAGTGGGAAGCTGTGGGACATCTTCACTGCTCTGACTGTCTGTGAAGTGCGTTCACACACACAGCTGGACTTTGCCTCATCTGACCCTGAGAGGTGTGCGTCTGTGTGTGTGCATGTGTGTGTGTGTGTGTTATTTACTTTGAGGTGTAGGTGGTTCATCTTGTGGTTGGTGGTGCAGTTGAGGGGGCCTTCTGTGGAGAACTCCAGAGGGTAAAGCAGAGCCTGACCCTGGACACTGAGGGGGCAGCGCAGCTGAAGCAGGGTGTGGCTGATCCGACTGGGCCCGTTGTTCACCAGCTGACAAAGACAGAGAGCAAAGACAGAGCGGAAAGAGGAAATTAACAAGGAAAACTTTAATATGTAAAGCATTAGAGAACTTCCAGAGCAGCTGAATGATTTCATATTTGAGTTCATTTTGATTCATGCGCCTTAGTGGAGTCGCGAGGCTGCGACAGAATTTCTTTTCCACTTTGAAGCTTTAATATCTGCCATCCTTTTTTTACTCCCGCCTAAAGTAGAGCACTGTTAAATCTCGCCTAAGTGAAAGTGGATCTGCACAGTACGATAACAAATCACGGCACTATCTGGAATATGTTTTCTTTGTTTTTGCTTCATTGCGGCCCTGGGAAGTCAGCTTTGCTACATGAATAGTAAGATCTGCTTTCCAACCCAATCTGTTCAGCCCTGATGAGTCAGTGCAGCTCACAGCCTCCTGGAAGAACAAGCCTGATTACCTCGTAGATATGCTCCACTGCAGGCCCAATGTCCTGCTCCACCTGATGGCTTTTGGTCACCTTCCAGTTGGCTGGCGGGAAGAAGACCTTATCAGGCCGGGACACGCTTCAGAAGAGAAGGGGAGAGTGAGAAAATGTGTAGGAACACAGAGGAGACTTTATGAAGTTCCAAAAGTTCAAATGAGGCAATCTCAACACTGAACTCACCCTTGAAGAATGACGTCAGCCTGGACAACCACCTCCAGCTTGTAGGGTGCAACCTCACTGTGGGAATTATTCTCATTTTTACTGTGGAAAGAGAGAGAGAGAGAATAGATTCAGATTAACTGACATGATTTGAGAATCAAAATATGAGGTAAAGGGAGATGATAAGAAACCACTACTAGTGCAACAAACCACACAAAACAAGTCGTACCTGCGAATCTGCAGCTCAAACTGAACAGTCTTGTGTGTGTCCTTCAGTCGTGGCACTGTGAAGCGCAGGCCGGCCCACAGCTGCAGAGAGGAAGATTCATCATCATTAAGTATAAATGGAGACTAACCCAGAATGTTTCCCATTACTACCTAAGAGAACAAAGGAGCAGGTAGTAGACCTGGCCCTAACTACAACTGTGGAAAGTGTACTCGAGGACCGTACACAAGCAGTACTGTAGTTCTCAGACAGCCATGCCTCCTCTCTTCTCTCCTCTCCACTCTGCTCCTCTCCTCCTCTGCTTATTCTATGATATTCTGGGGTCAGTCAGGCTGTGAGCCCCTTGTCTGCCTGGCAGACAGCTGCACTACACCTGGGCAGGCCCAGACTGCAGCTCAATCTGCTGCCCTTTCTTCAATTGTAATTTCATACCCTTTTGTTTTCCACACAAACCGCACGCATGTTCAGCACAGTAATTGCAATCAGGAGGCTTGTGTGCAGCTATTTTTACGGCGCTGTGTGTGTGAGAGAGTGTATTCACATGCAGTGCGTGTAAGTGTGGGAGAAGGAAAGGAGAAACAATTAAAATACTGCCCATAAAAATTTTGGTTTCTCCCCGACTCACTGAATCATTGGTATGGTCATAAAGTCTCTCTGCACCTACCTACATTTATGAGTTACAACTGATTCACATCAGAACAATATGTTGAGCCAACATTACAAGCCGAGACCTTCAGAGACAGCTAATGATCAGATTCTATAAATTCTAATTTCAACCTCTATGCTTTCTTGCAGAGAAGTCTGTCTCCCTCTTCCAGTTAACATCCAATTGTCTTCCTCTGCAGACCTATTAAACAGTGCCAGCCTGTGACTTGATCATTAGAAAGAGGAACTCTTCCCAGCATGCAGCCTTGGGTACAGATGGAGAGAGGCTTCCTGTCACAACACTGCCTCACACATGAAACAACTGTTTCCTGCGCTGTTCATACCCAAATCCCAGGATGACACACAATCTTTTCCTCCAAAGAGCAGGAAACCATGATGTTGTGTCGTCAACCATTATGACTTTTCCACCAGTAAGCGCAGCTCAGAGGCAGCACTATATCAACCCTCTTCTCTAGGCCTTTGACTCACCATGAAAAACCCTGTGTCTTAGCTTGTAACAGAGTCAAACAAAAAGAACAGTGGTATTCTTACACTGGTACCAGACTTCATAGGATTGCCCAAATCACAGCTGAGGTAGCGGGTCTGGTTCTCGGTCTCATAGCTGCAGGTCAGCTGGGTCAGGCTCTGGAGAAGAGATGAGCAAGACAGAGAGATGAAGAAGATCAAAAGTACTTCTGAGTCAGTTACATTGTATCAGGAAAAACTACCAACTGTTATCAAGTCCTAACAGACTTTGCTTTCCTGGAAGTTCCTCCATGATGCCTGCTGTATAACATATTGGGTATATATAGAGATATATATATAGAAATATTTTTATAGAGCATCCATAAAGGTTCTATAAAAAGTAGGCTTGAGTGTGTTTTGCATTTCCACTCACCTCATTATTGCGGGCTATACCGCTGTAGTCTGCTTCAGGGGGCAGGACCACGTACAGCTCCGCCTCGTACGCCCCTCCCTCGCCCTCATTCCTGGCGTTGAAAGTCAAGGTCAGCGAGTTGTCATCACCTAGGTAGACTTCCTTCCTGTCCCTGAGGACCCAACCAAAGGAAAAATTGATTACTAATAGGGTCAGCGGTCAGGTCAAAAGGTGTCAGGCCTCTTTAGGTAAATAAACACGGAAAAAGGTGTGTTAGGGTGTCATAAGTAAACAATGAGATGCTTTGTTCATGGTAGTTGGCAAAACACAGCCACTAACTGGGTAATACATTGTTTTTGCTTTAATAAAACAAATAAATCCTCAGGCTTTGTGCTCTGCATATCTATTAGGTTTAGAGCTGGGCCGCAACCCAAAACACATCAGTTAGATTCATCTCAGGAAGCCCCCGTCAACTGAAAATTTTTCCAATGTAGTAATAAAGTCATACATGCAATGGAGCACAGAGCAGGACTGTAAAACACCTCCCCCTTCCCTGCTTTCTCTCACTCCCTCCGCTCCCCTCCCCATGCCCCTCCGCAGCTCAGAACAATGAGAAATTCCATATGGAGGGCCACACAGACGCTTTTAATTACAGCCCGGCCTCATAAAGCAAGGCAGGAGGAGCAACTGAGAGCAGATTTCTAACGCTGATCCTCTGTTGGCCAGAGAGCCATACGTACTCTGATTCTAACCGGCATCGCACTTTTTAAACCAAACAAAGGCTAAAAATCAGAAAACACCACAAAACCTTAAAGCTTCCCCAGGGGATTCTTGGTCTAACAGGTTATGTGCCTTGGCAGTGGAATAGCAGGAATAACACTGCAGGAATGATGGATACTTTTCACTGAAATTCCACTAAATCATGGCGGTCCCCTTAACCCCTCTAACTACTATTAAGCTTACATACACTACTGCACAACAGACAAAAAAAGTCAAGCCATTATTTCAATTGCACTAGTAATCACACTTTCTACAGCTCAATTTATGTAGCTGCACTTGGATGGAACTGGGCACTAATAGGCACTCACAGCAGGTTATTCCATACGTGATGGATAAGCTATACATTGAAAAAAATGGAGGCAGAGGGTAGATAAATATAGAGATGTGAAATCAAAATGACAGAGCAGAGAGGGGAGTATTGGGGAGGTTGTTATTTTTGAGAAAAATGCTAACAGATTTCTTAAATCAAAGTGGGGCAGGGTGCTCCTGACACCGCTTCAGAAGTAGGCGAGGTTGGGACTCTTTGGCACACTGCTCCCATACTTTCCAAACTGATCTCTTTCATCTCTCCTGTCTTTCCCCCAACAGTTTGTCAGCCAATCATAGCACCTGTAGAGCTGCTTCCTGTTTTTAGAGGACAGTATCCCCCTACTCCGGTGCAGCATTGTGGCTATTAACAGAACTCCCTGGTATGCTAAACTAAACAAAGCAGAGAAGCGACAAAAACAGCTGTATTTATGCTGCAGTACTTAACACCGAGTTCCCATTTGCATAGAAGAGGTGAAGAGTTCAGCGTCTGTGACCCTGTTCACAGTTTATCATGCATAATCCACAGCATCCTAGTGTATTTCCTGAGATCTATATGCTCTGGGATTTCTAGAAATATATGAGGAAATGAATAGACTCACCCATGGACTGCCAGCTTCAAGTCAGGAACACAGATGTTGTCCTCTCCACAGTCCAGGAGAATCTGAGCCTGAAAGATGCACATAGGGGGGAAATAAAAGCTTTAATAGGGAGCAGAGCACACAGTCATGACACGGATCATGCTTATCATAGGTTCTGTCTGAAAACACACTTCTTATACACATGAATTGAATTAGACGCACAAGATAAATCACACATCAGTGTAAAGCAGAAAACAGGGTGAGTGTAGCAAGATGGGACATGTGGTATAATGACTAATACATTCCACCGCCACCTCCCACCCACCCAACACACACACACACACACCTGGACTGCAGTCCCCAGTCCCTTCTTTACAAGGTGTCATCACCGCTCATCAGACACCTACAGCAACGCCGTTAATACCAATCTTATTGCTCACAGGGAGAATGGCTGACTCAGTGTGCTGATGACAGGCACAGACCTCCTCCCCTGACCCCGCTTCCCCCGACACACACATGCTCTCTGTCTGCGCCATAAGAGAGGGAAATGATGAACGGGAGAGAGCGCTGCTCCAGAGCCCCGCGACAGTGCCAGAGGAGATACTCCTGTGGAGCCGAGCACAAGGCTGCCAGCCCGGCTCTCGCCAACGTTCCACATCACAGCACTGTGTGGCGCACCGCACTTTCACCACACGCTACGCCACCCAGCCAACCACAGCAGTATATGATCATATGGAGAGGGAGGGGCCTGGGGGATAAGGGCACTTACTGAGATATATCTCTCTTGTCCTGGAGAGGGGAGGGGAAGGGGGGGTCCAGAGATGGAGGGAGGGAGGTAGAGGGAAAAACAAGAAAGGAGGAGAGACACTGCTGGATGAGTGGATGACCGCTGAACGTGTGGCGGGGCAGGACCAGGGAAAGCCCTGTGGACTGGTAAATTGCTTCCCGCTGTGATTGTGACATAGTGTGATGATGCTGATGACGATGATGATAATAAATAGAAATGGAGGAGGAGATTAGAGACAGCCAAGCGCCTCCCTTGTCATTACAACATCTAGGGGCTCTAATTATGGACACCATGGTAACCGCCATGCTAACTTGGCCACATGCGCTCACTGGCCCGTAGCCTATGTAGGGCAGAGGAACAAGGTCTGTAGGCCCATCGCCCTGCTTAAACAACAACAACAACTGGGAAACACAACTGACATCAGACAGCATGTGATGTATTGAGGGCAAGCATCACATGCAGTATAATCAAAAATATCTTTAAATGAGTGGAGTCCATTAATCAAAGTCATACTCATGTGGCAAGATGTTCTTATTTAAAGAACAATGAGGGCATTGAAGCACAACTTGAAGCCATTTCTAACTTCTTAAAAGGTGACAACTGGGAGCTTTCCTGATTTTGCATAAGCGTAAGTCTTCATTCATGAAGAGGTTGCTTGTGAGATCTGAGAATGTTCCCTACGGCAATTAATAGATCCATCATAATGCCATAAAACCTCACAGCAACATGTGTAATGCGTTATGATGAGAGAGCGAGACTGTGCCGAGACGCATCAGCCATCTCTCACTCTCACTCAAGCCTGAACAGTGTGAGAACTTGGCTGAGCCAATGTAATGTTACAAGGCCTGCCACACATTCTCAAGGCATATGGAGAAATCAATAGGGCATCATGTGTCTGATCAAGGCCAAGGCTGTGGTACGATACTCACCCCTTCTCTATTTACACACGGTTACATTCACACAGCCTAAAGCAAGATTAATGAAATATGTTGGCAGTTTTACACTACTCCCACTCCCATTTTACACACACATACATGGAGGGGGTTTGCCCTGTTCGGATGTTTGGAAAAAAGCTAAGCTTTTTCAGGTTTTAGGTTGATATTTTAGCTCAGCGTCTCAAGACCTTGGTTCAGCAATAGACCACATCTGTTAGAGCCCCAACAGCTTTGATATCTAGGGAGGACATCAATGACAGGGTTCAGTCCTGATCCAACAGGAAAAAGATAGAAATACACAAGGATAGAGAGAGAAACAGAGAGAGAGGGGGAGAAGGGGGAGATCAAACTACGCTCATTGCCTTTCCCCAAGTGCTCCAATCCAGTGGCTATTGCTGAACTCACATATGGTGCATGCTGCGCCACAGCTGAAAGCATGCCCACATGTTGAGCCAGCCCTACTCACTGCCAGAGAAACACTGGCAAAAAGACGATAAATTTCAACCAGATGGGCAAATGGCCTGGCTGTGCCCCACCCAGAAATAACCTTCTGTGTCTGTGCAACTCTGGAACGAACCACCTATGAACCGTTACACAGCCAAGCGGGCCGAGAGCTATTCCTGCTGGGGCAGTGAAACACTCTGCACTATACACATGCCTCACATTTTTATATTGAAAACTGCTTTCCAGACACTCTGGACCCCTTCCCAGCAGAGTAGTTTAAAATATAAAAAAAGAAGAGCAGCCTCTCTCTTTCATCAGGGGACTGGAGAGAGTCAGTGAGTGGCTGCTTGATGATAAGGGAAATGGCTACTCAAGGTGGCTGATATTCTTACCATCAGCTCAGAGGGAATGGAGTCTAGGTCAAAGTCTCACTACCACTTGGACATTAATAGTGAACATTGCTCCACCTCAGCAGATATACTGATGCTATAAACCCTGTAGATCACTCCAAAGTGAGTTAACTGCTGGATGGAGGATCAGGGCAGTGCAGTGCACGTCAAAGTACCTTCTGCTCAATGATGTGGGTTGTCTGATAGTTGAGGATGGGCCGCAGGCCGTGGGAGTCAGCTGCAGCATTTGGATCCAGGCTGAAGTTCAAGGCCACATAAATGGAGGAGAGCTTGTCCCTGAACTCCTTCTCATCCTGCAATCGAACACAAAGATACATTAACTAGGTTTCTTGTGAAATGCAATTTGTCCAAACAAGATCTTTTTATAAAGGATGTCCCGAGGAGATTAGTTCTCATCTTAATGTCAAATAACGATTATTACTGCTTCATCTTTTCACATCTTGGGTTTCTGAGTGCATTCATCACAGAACGAGTGATCATGATTATAGAGGTTATCATAGTGAGAGATTAAAAGCAGGCGTACTCTTAGGTAGATCTTGGTGTGGTGACACATGCGCTCGCCATGGCGCACCCTCACACTTTTCTGGACCGAGGCCTGCTGGGAATCCAAGAACAAGGCCCTCTTCACTGCACCTTTCTGCTTGTGCTTATGACTATCCAGCTGCACCTCCACCTGGAAGTCTGGAACACATAACACAAAGACACACACACACACACACACACACACACACACAAATGAGCATTCATGGCATGATGAATGTTCTTGAGTCGCGTAATGACAGGTTTAAAAAAAGACCATAAATACTCTCAAGCACACGGACAATGTAGTCAATGTAACTTAAATATAATGGCAGGCATATCGGAGAGCACTTGTATATAGAGGAAGGAGTAATTAGAGATAATTACTAGGGGTTGATAGGGAATGGAAATGAGCAAAAAAAGAGGGCTGGTCATTAAAGGTGGATCACAGCCGATATTTGGCGCACTGCACTCCCTCTCTTGTCATAACACAATCCAAATGCTGTGTCACTTGCCAAAGCACTTTAACCTACATATTACTGTGGACTTAATACATTACTATCTGTGGCTATTTGACAGTTTCCCCTGCATGTAATACAGTGCAGATGTGAAAAATTGGCTCACCGAGGTTGTCTGGTAGGTACTTCCCATCAGCAGATATGCAGAAACTCAGGTTGACACTGTTTTGGACAGAAGGGACAAGGACATGATGAGGGAAGCATATGCATTTATGGCAGAGAGTCAATGTACACACACTAGACACACAAGACACCCCACTCAGTCTCACTTATCCTCTCACGCTCACTTTCTCCCATGCCCCGCTTTTCTCAGTGGCTGATGTCAGCATTAGCTCTTTACATGCCTCGCATTACAAGGCATGAGGGGTAATGGGGATACAACGAATAATATGAAAAAATGTCAACTGTCTGGAGACACACCGGCATCTGACTGCTTTCACCAGCCATGCTGATAAATGGTTGTGTCTCCCTTTCCACCCTCGGCCCCCCCACACACCATGGAATGAGAGTTAAGAAGGGTGAAATTGAGCAGCGTCTCGTGTTTCAGCGCTGACCAGTCAACGGCTAGCGTCTATATGAGCCTGTAGCTCTCTCCCATGACATCAGCCACACAACACGCTGCCGCTGTCCAAGAGTCAGCAACCCCAAAACCCCCAATCCCTTTACTAGCAAACCCACACTGGAAGCACAGAGCGAGAGAAAAAAAACACAGAAGAAGAGAGGGAAGAAAAAGGGAAAGAACGTCTGTTAGAGAAACACAGGAAAGGGAAGAGAAGTGAAAGACGAGAAGGAAAAAGACAGCGAGTACAAGGAGGACTTCTTTCAAGGTGCAGTAATAACTAGATGTGTATGCTCCTGCGTCTGTGTCTGAGTGTGTGCGCACGCTCACGGGAGTCTACGTGTCCTGATGTTTCCCAGCTGTGTTCCACCACCAAACAATATCTCATTCAAAGGCAACGACAAAAAAAAAAAAAAAACTCTGGCCCCTCCCTCCTCATCCCCTCCCGCCCTCCTCCCTCCCCCACCAACAACTCCTCATCGCCAGGCAACGGAGCGTAATCAAGACACATGTGTATACAAGAGTTTCCTTTATGGATTGGGAATCTGGAGAGGGGAAAAGCAGACACATGAGCGCAGTGTCAACCATGTCGAGCAGCGAGCAGCGAGCAGCCCCGGCCCGTTTCCTCTGCCTGTTGCTGGAAATGAATACCATGCACAGTTCGAGGAGGCCAAGAAGCGGTTGACAATGCCGTTATTCAGCATGTTATTTCTCTGTTCCTCCGCAGAAACAGCGCGCTATGAAGCCGCTTTGAAAATAGGTCAGCCGATAAGAGCTCGGCGCTCAGCAAAAATGAATACTGTGACTGTTGATGGGAAGGATATTCCTTATCAGAGCTTCCTGTTAGGGTAGAAGTGTTTATGCATGTGAGAAAATGGGGAAGCCCATCTTGCTGGAGGTGGGCCAAGAGAAAACCAATCAAGAGGCAGTTAGACGGACTAAATGCTCACCAGGAAACATGCATGCTGGTGTTGCCATTAGTGACTACACAGTTTTTCTCCTCAGGGTTGATCATGGTGGGAGACACTGTCAAGGAGGCGCTGGTGTTGACTATTGGACGGGATCTGTAGACAACAGAAAGAACATACACTGAGGCCACGATCAGAGAAAGTTAACATTTCTACTTGTATTGTAGCAGACCAACAAATATGGATACAAGGGAGTTTAAAAACAACATACCTATAAAGAATTGCCTTGTCAACACCAAAGGCACCGACAATAAGATCTGAGGACATAAATAGAACAGAATTAGATCATGGACACTAAAAAAAGATAATGAGGGTCATTATATGCTTACTTCTATCCTCACTCACCTGGGTATCCATTCATGTCCAGGTCCTTAGCACCTCTAAGAGCAAATCCAAAACTGGCAGGAACGGTCCCAGCGGCCCACTGGCCAGTGATCACCTGAGATGGCTTGTCCCCAAGTCCTCCTGAGTTTCCATTATAGATGTAGACCAGTCCCTGCTGGTCCTCCCCTCCAAACGGACAGCTGATGGCCACATCTGCAGAAGGACAAAGAGGGAAGACAGTTAGCACATTTTCCAGATTATCTTGAAACTAAAAAGATTCTTTGGTGAGAGACTGTTAGCAGATTCGACTTTTAGTTCTACAAACATTTCTCAGAGGCAGAGCTGCTCTGGAGGCAGAAATAATCTCATTGGTTGAGTTAAACCTCAGTGGGCGGAGCCAAAGCCACCATTTCTCTGGCTAAGTAACTTTAGCTACACTGATTCCAGTGAAAAAGGCGTAAGAGAAGTAAAAGAGGTAAGAGAGCAGGTAGCTAATATTATGAACGCTAATGCTGTACTTACTGCAAAATGCAATCTAGCCATACTAACTTATCTAGATTAGAGATCATGAATGCCATGGTCATGAATCAGTGAATCAAGTAGTCATTGCCGTTTATATTTTCAATTTACATTTTACCAGATTTTCTTCTTTTATTCAAGTTTTATGCCAGTTAGATAACTTGCACTCTGAAGAACTGTGGTTCTGCCATTTGAGATTTAACTCAGCCAATTACATTATTTCTGCCTCCAGAGCAGCTCTGCCTCTGAGAAATGTTTGTACTAAAACTCCAATCTGTGGACCATGAACATTTCGTCTTCATACAGGAAAGAAGTAGGAGCCAAGACAAAGAGACAAACCATTTATCTTTCTACTCATAACTCCTAGTTATACCCCTACAACAATCCCCATTCTCACCATTGAAACCATCCTGGTTCAGATCTCCCAGTGGTGCAATGGTGCTGCCAAATCTCCCAAACACCTGAGTGCCTGTCAGGTGAGGTAGGTAGGGCTCCAGGTTCAGGGGGCCACGCTGTAGGTAGACATAGACCCGGCCCATCTCTTCCAGACGGCCATCGGAGCCCCGCACCATGAACATGGGAGCTCCCACCAGCAGGTCCACCATCCTGCAGAGAGGAAGGGAAGATCACACAAATTAATTTAGACTCAGACACATTGGCGCTGCAGGTTCCTGCTGTAATAAGTTGTGGGTGGGATCCAATCTAGATACTGCCCAGCTAATTAAAATGAGATAAGAGAGATGGAGAGAGAGACAAGGAGAGAGACACGGAGACCTGCCTCATACTCACCCATCATTGTTAATGTCAGTCGTCGCCACAGCATAGCCAAAATATGATCCCATCTGTGAAAACACCAGTGTTACTCATATTTCCATGACTGATCAGTGAAAATCTCACCATCCAAAGTCATCAACTACGTCAAGATTTGGTTTATTCTTTGTTTATACAAAACAGTCACACTACTGTAAAACTCAGACATGCTTATAAGTCTGATTCATTGCTTGAATTAACTGAGATTTTGTGAAAGAGTCGTGAAGGCTTTTCGCACTTCTGCTGCATGATGGACTTAATTAGGTGCCGTGTCTGTTACAGCTCTGTTTCATTTTCAGGATTATCTGTCCTGAACCTGAGTCTGGAGTACAGAGAATGCAGAAGCAGCCTGAATTGCCAGACTCCGAGTGTAAGCAAATTCACTCAGGATTTTATTTATTCAGCTGAGCCAATCAGCGCTGTTAAAACCACCTCAGCCGCGCTCCTTCTATTCCCAGAACCATTTGTACAAATTGCCTCTGCACTTTCCCCTCAATAATTGAGCTTTACAGCAAACCACGAAAGAGCCTGACTAGTAAAGAGAACATTGTCAAGGAAATTATTTTTGCTTACACCGACTCAACAAATTAAGAACTCTCATGAGGAACCAAGCAATGAAAACACAGAGCGACTGGCGCTTGGAGGGGCTTTCTGTAGATGGAGGGGAGAGCAGCTCTCTGACTCACCTGTTCACCAGTGTAGTAAATCATGGACTTCAGATCAGTGCCGTTCAGTATATACACCTGCAACACAGCAGCCGCATATGGTGAATATCTCTGTATATACTCTAACATAAGCATAATCTCTGTTATGGTATTCACTAAAAAAACGATTCCCTCTGTGACATATATTGCTAGGGCTGTTTTCTTTCTTTCATTTTCCTGCTGTATTAGTCCCACAAGTCCAAAGCCCAGCCCTCTCAACCTCTTTCCAAAATGAGAGTAATGATTAAGCCTTCTTACCAAACCATAAAGCATGAGTCCTTTTGGAACGCCAGCCACAAAATCTGAGAGGTGCACAGAGAAAAGGAGCAAAGATTTAGGAGGGAAAATACCATACAGGTCAAAACAGCCTGGAACTTCAGATAATTCCAGCATTCACAAGCTTTCCAGCTCAATAGTGAAGTAAAATACTGTAGACGAGTTCAGTTCATGTTCACTTCAGGTGTAATATATGCATTGCTCTGTGTGTGTGTGTGTGTGTGTGTGTGTGTGTGTGTGTGTGTGTGCGCGGCACAGGCACATTGCTTTATTCCATGTACACCACATCTAACATTGCAGCTGTATAGCCTGTTTGATGGCCTTACCTTCCTCCTGATCACCACTGAATTCCCCAACTGCAACAGAGTAGCCTGTAGGCAGCATGAGAGTACAGATTTTAGCCTTAGCTTGCACAGTAAACATAGAAGATACACGGTAATGTGCATTTATTATAACAGCACTGAGTTTTAGTCAGCCACTCTTACCTCGATAGCTGTCATCAAAGTTGGCCTGGACCTGTCTGGTCTCGATCTGGCCCCCTACAGACTGCATGAAATAGCCTGGGTAGTACGCTTTGATAATCTCCTCCTTGGCTGCAGAGATCACCTGACCTGGAGTGAAACAAAAGATTAACATATACTTAGAAAGACGGTCATTCTCTTCAAAGGTGAATCTGATGTTTGTGACAGACTTTCAGATGATTCATTGTTATGTCCCACATACCTTGCCAGAAGTAGCTGCCTGGCCCTCCCAATACCACTTTGCCATCCTGAAAGATAAAGCCTTTGCATTACTACGCTGAAAACAGAAAACATTGTCACGGAAACCTCTGGTGCTCCACTAAAAAGAGTTGATACCTTCGTGAAGTCAGCGCTGAATCCTCCCTGACAGTATCCCTGTCCGGACGCCCCATTGATCTCTGAAACACAGAGAGGAAATGCTTCATGAATCATTTGTCATT
Source organism: Centroberyx gerrardi (assembly GCF_048128805.1). NCBI lineage: Eukaryota > Metazoa > Chordata > Actinopteri > Beryciformes > Berycidae > Centroberyx > Centroberyx gerrardi. The sequence continues at coordinate 20,124,101 of NC_136010.1, read as the reverse complement.
CATAAACATCTTAAAACTGTTCAATATTCCCCTAAGGTAACAGATAACCTATGATTCTAGACAGGCTAAATAACCCATACAAATACTGTTGTGTAGGGAAATATCTCAATAATATTCTATAATAATGTTCTATAATATATAGTCTTCAGTAAATAAATGATAGCAGGTGCCAGCTCACCGTTATTGTTAATAAAATCAAGCTGTCTAATGTCACAGCAGGGACTGGCTCGGTCTCCATGGAGTAACATGATTGATTACAACACAGAGGGCTTAGGTGTGTTTCTATAGCCGGTATAGTCTCTGGAAGCTGTTAGCCACTGTTACTTGATACTATTTCCATCTCCTCTGCCTTGCCTCACGGGCAGCACAATTGACCCCTTATCTACCTCCCAGCAGAGAGGACAGCTGTCATGTTAAGGTGGGTTACATCAGGTCCTTAAAATGGGAAGACAGGAACATCAATCTAGAGACATTTTCAGTGGTGAGTGCTGATACCTACCTGTGCGGCAGGGAGCATACTCCACAAATTTGGTGAAGTTATGGACTGAGAGGTAGCAGGTTCCTGTAGCGTCCGACTGGGGGATGTCCTCTTTAGTTCGCCAGGAGTAGAGAGGGGCGCAGGCCTGGAGGGGGGAGGGGGTGGAGAGAGATGGGGGTAGGTGGGGAGGAGGAGGGGGAGAGGTCAGGTGGGAGATGTTTTTCCAGTTCCAACAACAGCCTGCTGAACTCAGGAGGAGACCCGGGCTGAGGTCAGCGATACATCTGGAGCAGGGTAACCACGTAACTCAACCCAGGTCACAACCCATACAATCAGACCAAACAACAGGCGGCTCAACTTTGATGTCACGGGGGGCACAAAACATTTCTCTACGGTGTTTCGAGACTGGAAGTGAAAATTGGACACGAATCACAACAACTCAATGGACAATAACCTCGGAGACAAACTTTTAACAAAGAACATACACATCCCCCATGACGTCAGAGCGGGACATCACACATGTAGACAGCAGTTTCTCATGGCCATGTGACCAGCGCAGGCTTCACTGAGGACTCTAATCATAACAGTGGAGGGCACCAGTGCTGAGGAGCACAGTTGAAAGCCAAGTCTCCCTCTGCCCAACCCCCCACCATCAGTCTCTGAGAGGGTCACCTTACCAGAATGGTGTCGCCGTGGGAACGCACGGTGGCGCCGAACCATTGGTGGGACTTGACTTCAGCCTGATAGTTTGTGTCGTTGAGCAAGACGGTGCGGTCCCCTGGGAGAGACACAGAGAAAAAAAGGACACTGAGTAACGGCACTTTGACAAAACATGCATGTCTGAACCCCAAGTATTCGTCCTGCCTTTTCCCCTTCAGCCTCCCCAGGCCCTTGGAAACATCTGGACATTTGGCAGAAAGCAGGCTTACAGACTCCAGTTACACTATTTTTCATGCAAAAACGATCGGGGCGAGAATTCGAGGAGAATGGTATTTGCTACACAGCCACTGTTCAGATGTCAGAGTGAGACAGTTCTCTTAGCTTGGACGGGGTTGGACTGGCTTAGCCTCGTTGACCTTTGGCTCTGTTTGGCCACCTGGCCACTAACCCTGATCTCCCACCTCAACTCTGTGACAGCAGCAGGTGACATGACAGATGGTCTGAGGAGTCAGGTTTAAACACAACTTTATTGGAAGACAGATGTTACATCTGTGCTACAATGGAGAATGAAATTCAAACAAATTGATTGGGCAAGGACCTTTCTTCAGCACCCCATAGATCATACAAATAGGGCTTGTAATTCACAAGTGACTTTATCTGAGGGAAGTACAAATATGTTTTGATTTGTTTTGAAGAGCAACCTAGGCAATGTTGAAGAAGCACTCCACCCTATCCCACCCTAGCCCAGTCCTCCAACTCATTTCCGCCTGTAGATTGCGTCAGTAAAAAACCACAAGCGTGTTGCAAAAGAGCAGAGCAGCATCTCTCAGGGAGAGCGGACTGATGCATACTGCAAGGGGTCATGACCTATGAGGATGTGAGGAAAGCAGGCTGTGTGTCAGCCCCCTCTATCCATGCCTCTCCACTCCTATTCTTTCCTCTCCTCGTCCCAGCCAACTAGGCAGCCTGGAGCTGGGGGCGAGGACTTGCTCCATGTCTTGGTGGAAACAGAGAAGAGGCGGCTGTCCAAGGAAAACATACACTCTGGCCCAGCTTCCTCATAGCAACCTCCCAATCATCTTTGTTTAAGCACACACTTCTCTCTGTCTCCCTCTCTCTAGTCTGTCTTTTCATTTTCAATATTATCTCCAACTTTCTATTCCTATTTCTTTACACTATCTCCACTACATCTCTATTTTTCAAAGTCTCCATTTCAGTACCTCCCTTTTTCTCGCTCTCTTTCAGGGAGTGCTGCCTCCCCTCGCCCCAGAAGGTAAGCAGCAGGATTATGGTTCTTTAATAACCTAACTCTAGTTCTGCTATATCTCCATCGCCAGGCTTTGCTTCCTACATTACTCATCACGGGCCAACAGCAGCCGACCTTACCTTACCCCCACTGTGTTAAGTGTGCGGCGGGCCATGTGTGAAGAGACGTGCTTTAGCCACACCAGCAATAACATGAGCAGCACATCAAAGGGCTCCTTATAAGCTTGTTACTTTAACTAATGTACTCAAGCTATATGTACCTTTACTTAGAGCATATCGTCTTTATATTTTCATAACTCAGGGGCCTTTGTTTGGTTAAGGCCAATGCGGTGCCACCAGGGAGAAGCCATACAGGACTGTGTAGGTTTGAGCCATGTTACCACGGCAACCAGGAGCAGAAAAGGCAACTTCTAATTCATACTGCAAAACTATGATCAGCTTACACCTCTCTGTCATCTGGTCATGGTAAAAGAGTGGAAGCACTTTCCACATCTACGTCACTGTTTTGTTTTCTATTTCAGGAGCCGGGGAAAGAGATTTGGGCGTTCTCACACAGCAGCACTGCGAGTCCTGTGTCACTGCCGGTATTGTCCGTGTCCGAGACGCCACGTCAGGGTTCATACAGCGTGACATAACGAGAGATGAAAAGATCTGTTAGTTAAGAGTCTCTGCATGGCCACCGGACGCAGCCAGCTGGAGTCACGCGAAACGCTCACAGCCCGAACACGGGTGAGATTCAGAGGGCAGATAAAGGGAAATCCAGAGACGGGGCAGAATAACATGTCGTCTGAAGTCCTCCTGGGACGCTGTGTGCTGATGTGACATGGTGCCTGGCCCAGTCTCTCCCGGGACAGCAGAGGAGTGTGGGGGTCTGGAGTGCGTCCATATACTCACTCTCCCCTTTGAACTGTGTGTGAGAGGACGGCCATTAGTGGGGTTAGAGCCTCTCAGTGTGTGTGTGTGTGTGTGTGTGTGTGTGTGTGTGTGTGTGTGTGTGTGTGTGTGTGTGTGCGCGTGTCAATAGGGTAGAAGACAAATGGCCAAATTCACTCATCACATCAGCTGCCCCTGAGGGAGTACCGACAGGAGGAGAATGAGAGGGGGACAGAGTCGAGAAACAGGGCTCTGGTTTCTCCCTCCCTCCCTCCCTCCCTCCCTCCCTCCCTCCCTCCCTCTCCTCCCTCCCTCCCTCTCCTCCCCTCCCTCTGGCCTCCTTGCCCTCCCTTCCTCTCACCCCGTGTGTCCCACTCTCACACCCTCCCCGCTGTCCTCTTTCCCCTCTCCTCTCCTCAGATCCATAGACAGGCTCTTATCTCAATGGAAGAGGAAGTGGATGGGAGTGGGGCCTCTGGCCACTCTGACCCAATTAGTTAGGCTAATTAAGAGGGCCTGTGGCCTCTGGGTCAGACCTTCACCCACACCAAGAGAGAGGGAGACCACTGACACCACTCTCATTTACTGGGTACCAACACTGAGGCCAGAGATGTATCTAATGTATTAACAGCACTCATTCAAAGACAAGTCAGTATTCAGTATCATCACTAAATGTAAGATCTTATCACCTATCCCTTATTTCCAGCATTGGCAAAGAAAACACAGTCACAGTTAAATTAATTAGAGCAGTAAAATGCCATAGGCGTCCATGTAACAGCTCTTTGGCACAGATAGATTTGCATGTGAATAACAATGTACAGAATGTTCCTCCATTGCACAGCGGTTCTGGTATGGTCCAGATGGCTGAATTGGCTCTGGCACACTAATCTGCACTTTCAAAGCCCATCAGAAAAATGAAGGACACTCTCTGACAACCCAGGGGACTATCCTTCACCCCAAAACCTCGCTGTTCGCACATGACATCACTCACCATGGCCTCCAGCCAGCGCCCAAGGATGTGCAACACATTTTCTGTTGCAAGAAAAAGGGTACCAAAATAAATGAGCAAAGGGCAACCAGCAGTGCATTCCCATACAAAGAGGTTGTTAAACGAGGCTTGTGAAAGTTTCAGTGGAATATTTCTCCCCTATTGTGCATTATGGACAGTAAATCTAAGTTGGCCCATAGTGCTAGGCTTTGATTTCCCAGGAAAGAAGCCAACAGTCCCCCGCTAACTGGGGAGCATGCACACACCACTGTCGTGCTACATGTGTGATGCATGTGTGTCTTTTCAGGGCATATTCAATCTAAAAGCTAGTAAGATTTAACCAGACACTATTTTTATTTCAATTGTACCTTTCCTCACTAAACCATTTCCCCATTCCTTCAAAAGTGGCCGATGGGTGCTTTGACTGTCCACACTGAAACATGAATCCATTCATTAGAAGATCTCAGAGACTTCCGCATCTTCTCCCAAACCAATTTATCTAATTCTGACTCAACTGAAGCCTTTTTGTCAAGACCGGTGGTGGGGACATTTCTTTGTTTGACTTATTTGTTTATTGGTTGCTTATCTCCCCATAGCTCCTGGGGCAAGGCAACACAAACATGGCCCAGAGGAAGGAAGGAGTATCCTTCAAAACCCTCTTCAACACCCCATTATCCTTTTCATCCCAAAAGAAAGGACACAAACAGGAAAAAGGATCATCTAGGTTCCAGGAACCAACGTAGCCAACAACAGTTCAGTGGAGTGGAACGCTGACGCCTGATCCAGACCTGCTGCTGAATGCAACAGCAGAAAGGAAATGGCCCACTGGCTTAAGAAGGGTACAGGGGAGCAGCAAAGCCCAGACAGCTTAACAGTACTTAAACAACACCTCCACTTTCCTCATCCCCTCCAACAGCCAGACAAGACAATAAAAGAGTAGTCACAGATGTAGAGTTAAATGTCAACGTGCTAGATGTCTGACTCTGGTGAAAGTATCTGTAATATTTATTGGCTGTCTATTAATTGTTACCAGATTTTGTGTGCCGGTCTCATAGCAGCACATATGAGCGAGGAATAAAGTGCAACTCATAGTAATAGGATCCTGCCTCATGTGTAAATTTATATAAATCAGATCACAATACCATCATATAGAGCTACTCAATGCATTCACGTGCTATAGGATGTATCAGAAAAACAAATTTCCTACTTTCATATGAGTGCCATTGAAAGTCAAATGATGAAGTTGGAAAGTTGGAGAACATTTTGCTACCCAAATTATGTTGCAATGACAACATTTAATCTTCTCAAAATGGCATAAAAATCACTTATATACACACACACCCGCCAGAATAACCATTATAACTAACTTTTGTTTAGATTAAGTTTGTTAAATTAGCTTGTTGAGCTGCAGGATGTTTGTGTTTGTTTATTGTTTGTCTTCTGGGTTTGATGAAAATAGCACGTGAATGCAAACATGTTTAGCAGCCGACTTGGAAGTCCCGGATGTTGGACCGTCCCACCAGCCTGTGAGCGCACAATATGTCTATGTGTCAATGACGAGGCTTACCATCATTGTCAAACTCAATGCTGTGACACTCTGATTGGCCGAGGCTCCATGGGCAGTAGAAGACGGATCCTCCCTCTGTAATGTTCAGCTGGCTGGTGTTGGCCTTGGGAGCCCCGATCAATACACTCACACTGGGAAGGAGAGAGAGAGAGAGAGAGACAAGTTGCTGTAAATCAAATGTTCCACATCTACCAAACCACAAGATCCTTATAAACCTGAATTTCTTTATCTATCCAATGCTAAGGTTGGTAAAATTAGCTCTTGGTCTGGCATCAATTAAAAAGTGCATGCCAGACCTCCCACCCGACAGCTTTTAACACAATGCAGTACACACATTTTACTGCTTAGCGCGCTGTATTCTGACTTTGTAACAAAACATTTTAACAGGTTTCAGCACCGCGTTACATAATGCTATGCAACCAAGGGGAAATGGTTGCTATGACATGTGATGTTCATGGACACCAATACCTGTGTGCAGCCCAACACACAGGCAGAAACACTCGCACACATGCACGGGCACACATGCATCCCTGTTGGGCAAATTCAATAGGAAAACAAGAAAGCAGACGGCCTAAGTGGAGTCACACTCTTGTTGCTACAGCTGTGGCGCACACTAAACATCCATGTCCTTGGAGCTTCACTGTAAGACTACAGGGCAGCGTAAGGCAACCACTTCAACAGACAGACCAAGAACAAGCGAGGCTACAGGTGACTCGAGAGTACAAGTCTAAAGAACAGATAGGACAGACTTCAGAGGCGGAGGAGAACAAGAATAAACAGAGAGTGATGATAGGTGACGGGTGGATGGAGGAAAGTGGAGGGAGGTGAGAGACTTGGACATGGTAAGGTTGGAAAGATTTTTTCCCCAGTAGATAATCTGTCTTAAGTGGACGGTCCAGCCATTACCTCATTGTGGACCCACTTATCCCACTATCATCACAGACATGGTTGTAGGCACTGATGTGGGTGGAAGAGGCATGGGAGCACTGAGTGTAGACAGGGTCGGGGTGGGGGGGGGCCCAAAACAGGAAGAGCCCACCCTTTCCTGCTCCAGATCTTCCAATAGTGCATGAAAGTTTACATGTTGGCTAAACTTAGCATCCTGCCCCCAAGGGTAACTACTCATTGGGTCCAGAAGAAGGGAGAGCCGGCAGACAGTTAAGCAGTGCAATATTCCATGACCTTAATCCTCCACAAAAAGTAAAGAAGTGTGACTAATACCATCAAACCCATCTTTCACCTGTGATGACAAAATGTCACAGAAAGTTACTGGATTTGGAAGAAAAAAAATGAAAAAAATAATCACAGTGAATTACTGGGCCAGGACTGTGGTCTTGGTACAATATAAGCCGATCTGTGGTTTTGAAAACTGTGGGAGGACAAAGGGAAAGGTCGTAAAGCAGAAGTTATGAGTTTAATATCACACTATTACCTGTGGTCTCACTACCTCAGAAGAGATATAGTACAAACCCAATTCATAACGAGGAGCAGAAACCCTCAGTTTGTTTTGGACGAGAGAAAAAAGAATCACATCCTTCCGACTTGGAGAGGGAGAAATAAAAAGAGTAGCCCCTTTTTTCCATCATGTGAGCAGACGGAGGGAATATCCCAGAAGAGCAGCAGAGCCCAGCTGTAGAATAATGTAAATCCCAGAGAAGCTTCCTTGTCACGGATTCTCACGATGAGACAGCTGAGGATCCCCCTCTCTCCCTCTCTCCCTCTCTCCCTCTTTCTCTCTCTCTCCCCCTCTACACTCTCGCACACAAATATGTGAGTAGCCCGGTAAACATTTAACACTTCAACATACTAGACCACACTCGTGTGTTAATGTGTTCTGGACAAGCTCAGTACTTATTCACAGGGTTGCAAGACTGTCAGTCACCTGCAAACCTTCTGAATCTTTCCGACGAAAAGAAAAACATACTTTCCAAGAAACTGCAAGAGACAAACTACAAGAAACAAATGACTACCTGTGTTTCTGGCAAATGTGAAGCACAGTTTAATCTGGTGTTTCTATGGCAGAAAACAAATAGAAGTAATCTGAGGTCAAGCACATCTACACAAAAAAATACAACTGGAGCAACATGTAGACACTAAAAATGCCAAATAAATTGGAAGCCATAGCGACTATTATTGAATCACTTCTGAGCACAGTCCAGCCATCGCTGGCCATGGCAGCTTTTCAAAGGAAAAAATACAGGAAACAACAAAACAAGCGGATCATGCTTTAATCAGCAAGTTGGCAGCTGAAGTGAATTTTCACTACCTCGCACACACATACACACAGATGCGCAGACACACACACACACACACACAGACAATTACAAATTGATAGTGATCTGAAAGTACTGTAAATAAGGAAGAATTAGCATTTAATGAGTCTTTATCTGGTGAGGATCGGTCTGGTTCTAACTGGCATTCCCCCTCCCCTTCACCTTATCTGCCAGCTCTGTCCACAAAGGTAGAGCTGTTGTATCGTTAGCATTTAATGAAGCTCTAACTGCAGTTGGCTGAGTGCTGGATTAAGAATTCCTTTGTATAAGTAGGGGGGAGTCTGTGACCGGCGCTTTGATGGGTATGCAAATGTGTGTGAGTGGTGGAGGCAGACATACTCATGGGCTTGTGTTTCAGCCACATTGTCTGAAGTGGCTCTAGACAAAAGACGGTTCATAGTGGGAGCGAGAGCATAAGGGTGAACCCCATCAAAGCCTTGATAGGGGTCACAACGGGCAAAGGGAGATGTTTTGGCTCCTGGTTAGAAAAAAAAAAAAATCATTCCTTGCTCATTTGTCAGGTTCGTGTTGCTGCAGAAAAATAGCAACTGATTTGGTAAGAATGAGCCTTGAGCAATTTACTGGTGAGGGTGCGGGCGGAAGAAAAACATTAGCGGCTTCACCATGTCTCCCATAGTCAATCCCACCAGCCCAGTCAGCTGCCATACACCACTAATGACCCCCACCACTCATTTGACAATTCAGCATTAATTAAACTACTGTAATTGATTTGGGCTGCTAGTGAGGAACGCGTAAACACCAGCCTCACTGTAACCGAGGACTGGGTTTGTCTCATTTGAAGCTTTAGCAATCAGACGACATTCTAAAAAAATATCTCGCCGCACCATAATTGCCGCACTGTAACCACTATTTTATGTGGGGTTGAGAAATTAGGGGTGATGCAGAGTGCTGGAACTTGCTGATGTGACACGATCGTGCATAGCCATGGCTAATAGGGTTTATGATGAGGTTACAGAAGGAGGTTGTCAGAGGGCAAATTCCTGTTTTGCCCCCTCCCCTTCAACCCAAACACAGTTTTCCCCCCATTCCACATTTAATTGTCTTCCTCCCAGCTGCAAAGCTTATGTCACTTGAACACTATTATAATTGATTTAAGCTAGAAGGGAGAAAAAACACATGCAGCTTTGACTAAGTAGAAAAAAAATCATAATCACATTTGTTAAGCCTGCCAGTGCCGGCTGCAGTCACCATCTGTAGTCATAAACCAGCACACTGAACGCTATGGCACAGACACCCAAGGGCCGGGTGAGACTGGGAAAAAAAAGAGCAGTGGCCTTTATAGGCTTTAGCGCAAACCTCAGCAACAGCTAAGTAACAGATGTACAGCGACCCATGGAGTTTACACTCAACTATCACCACATACTTGAACAGTGGAGTGGTTCCAAATCAGTGAAGGAATTCAGATGCGGCGACCCGAGCTGAACCAAGGACGGCTCTTGACCTGCACTCCTCTCACTGCAGCAGTGGAGCGACAAGGCGCAGACCAAAATACATGTAAACAGCAACCACCGTCTCTCACTACCTCCCACTCTGAGGACCCACTGGACCCACTCCACCCACCCAGGTGAACAACATCCTCACGGATCCATGGGAAGAAAAAGGATGAGGTGGACAGTCAGTGGACATTTTCAACAAATATGACAAATGAGTAATGACCCCTAGCCTATGATGTAAAAGTACTAAAGCAATATCGGCTTTTCAAAGCATACGTATTCAGTTAAGGAGAATGAACGACGGAGAAATGAGAAGCGCAAGTAGTGTGTGATGACTTATTCTAGACCACATGGAGCCATACGAATAGTCTAGCATCCTCTCAGAGCCAAGGCCAGACAGAAGCTGTTTCAGTCCTTACGGCTGCCATACGGATGATCGTCTACTCAGCGTTCAAGTGAACACACACTCACTCACTCAGACACACGCGCACACCACACACACACACAAACGTGTTCTCAGTGCTGCTGTCCAGGAGCTTGAGGATGATGAGAGTAGCAGTGCCTGCTGGGATGCCGTGTGCTGACTACAGAGAGTCTACTGTGCTGTGCTGAAGCCACGGTTTTTTTTTCAACAGTCAGATGGTACTGTAAGTCACTGGAGAAAACTGCACTACAGGCCCAGAGCCGTTCATGTCTAATGAGTTCTAACAAAAGGCCAATAGGATACGGTCCAAAGATGCAAACCGTAATGTAATTTATAGACATTTCCACGTCTCAGGATGAACTTGAAAAGGAGCCGTTCAGAAACGAAGCCACACCAACCAGTGTTGTTCAGATAAACAGTCCCGCCTGTTGAGGAGCAGATCTCGCCATCATCACAAAAGCATTTCCTCACTATCCTCAAGGATATTGGTGTTTGGCAGCAGGTGGCCTGCAAATTACAAGTCCCGGCCCAGGTGACCAAACTGTTACAAACACTGCTCTTTATTGTCACAGAGGAAAAGTATGCTGACATCCAAAGGCGAGTTCACATGTTACAGTTTTAACGCTGCTCTACACCTGGGTAGGAGTTATTATTCTACTCTGGTAATTGCATCAACATGTTGACACAAAGCTGATTTTGCTGACACTTTTTCACTGCAGACTGCTCAACAAGCCACCTTTCCTGTTCCTTTCTTCCTCCATGTAAAGAGACACCACTTACACCATCTTTATCTTGATTGCCTTTGCAGCTAACGTGTGAAAACTAGTGGCTGTTTCACCCAAACCGCCAACCGTGTCATTTCACTGCAAAAAAAAAAAGTTTCACAAGTGGCAAGGGAGTAATTTGAAACACCCAGCTACTTAAGAAAAAAAATCAACATGACTTGAGGTTTCAGCCTCTGTATTTTCTGATACCAAATTGTAGCCTATCCCCGCCCCCCCAACTACCCAGCCCCCTGTAATTCACAGCCCCACTGACCCCAAAATCCTCATGAGGGGAGTTTAACTGCCGCTGGTTCACACCTCTCCACAATGCTCACGTCAGGGGGTCCAGTCCTTCACACCTCTGGATAGAGAGGCCGTTGTATAAAATGTATAGGGGGGTAAGGGTGTGGGGGTGTCACACAATCACCTCTCTCATCACTCCAAATCACAGCAGCTGTTGGAACACTTTGTCTGTACACCCCCACCCACCCACACACACACACACACACACACACACACACACACACACACACACACACACACACTCATACATACACAATAAAGGCCAGAGGTTGGAATCTCTAATTTCTCATTTCCATCCTGAATCCGAGAACTGAGGCTGATTTGAATTTCAGCCATTCGAACGTCTCAGTTCACAAACGGACAGTGGCGTCATTCGCTTCTGTGCCACATAAAGGACGGCCTTTATCAAGTTACCAATGCAATGAGTCATTTTGTGACCCTGGGGTTAAAACAAACCAGGCCTGTTGGCAGTCACAGATTACATCTCAAGTGTGAGTCAGTTCGGCCCTGACCGATAGCCACTTCCACTGCAAAGTAGACACGGTGTCCTGGAGCATTCTCAACCCCATGCAGCAGACGTGACACAGGCTCCACGGGCCCTTTAAACCCATCGTCACCATCCACACTGACATCTTTTTCCACTGAAACACACACAGGCTCATTATGTAAACCCCCTATTACCAACAGACCAGTAAAAGCTGGACAGGCACTTTATGTTTAAGACAGACTGCTGTGTAGCTTGTGTCACCAGGCTAAGTATATCCCAATTGACCTTTACAACTAACCTACTGGCCTGACAATCATAGGTACATGCTGTAGTTCTACAAAAGACAATCTAAGCAGCTTTTCAAAAAGCCAATAAATAAAAGAGAGAAATGAGTCATAGCGAAAGCTTCTCCAATGGAAAACAGTAAACAATTTCCGCCGTCAGACAAAGGGCTCCATTGTCTGCAAGCCATGGCGGGTAGCGATCGCTGAGAACCTGGATGAAGAATAGCTTGGCAGCCCAAATATACAAGCTCCCTTTCTGCAACCCAAACACGCACCCATTTGATTTAGAAACAGGTCCATACAAAAGGACAGCAACGAAAACAATAAGAGAAATTGGACTGATCATATATGGAAGGGGACCGCGGTGTAGACACAGAGAAAACATTGCTGTTTTAGTAGCCAAAAGAGACCCCGGGCCAACGTCAATATTAGTTCAACAGTAACCCTGTTAAAGAGGGTAAACTCCAGGAGAGTGACCAACATGCACTGGATGACCTCGGCATACGCTCGTCACGGCCAAACCATCCGTGAGCTCATGCACGTCGCCAACACCCCAGTGAAGCACATGCTGCCGAGAGGGGCGGGCTGGAATACATTATTATCTCCATCATCAGCTGCAGAGGGGCCTCCATTACAGGCCGCCACTGCTATTTAATGAGGATAGTGCATGAGAATGACATGTTGCACTGTTAAAAGAATAGAGTGGCTGAGAGTTATGTGCAAATACTTAAAGGTGTTCCTTCAAAGTCCAACATGAACCATTTTTCTGTTGCGGCCATCTCCACTGTCTTGATTTGTGGGACATCAGAAGCTGTTTGGTCCTTCCAGACACCCCAGGCCATGTCTGTTATTATTTACAGCTCCTGACCTTTGACCCCGTCTATCTCAGCATGATCCACTCCCTGATCCCTGCCTGGCACCAGGGAAAGCCAAAGAGTGAGTTACGGTTGTTTGATTATCAAGTGTTTGAGGAGAGAGTCAACACTCAGAAGTGGACCAGCAGTGCAGAGACTGACATTCATAGACTACAGCCAGGTCTGTCCTTACTAGTATGAACGTAGAAGCTAGCACAAACACACACACACACACACACACACACACACACACACAGGGAACCATACATATATATATATATATTTCCCTTCCTGTGTGTATCTGACTTGCGCAGTCACACACAGTTCACAGACTCTATCCTCAGGCGTTCTTCCATGGTGGGCTGCCAGTGTCCAAACTTAATTCTATTACACTGGGCCAGGGGGCACGACAGACACGCATACATAAACTCGTTGTCAAAGAGCGTCAAAGTAGGAGAAAGTAAGCCTTTGTGTCTGTGGGCCTGAGAGGCACATGTGGATAGATCTTGTCTCCATATCTACATGTGCTATCATTCTCCTTTTCCTCAAGCACCACAACAGTTCAGCTAGTGATGAACAGAAGTTTTGTCATGTTTAAAAAAAAAAAAAAAAAAAAAAAAAAATGTATGCATAAGGTCAGAGCCGTGCTTTGTACATCTTGCACCAGCTCATCTTGACATGAAGAAACTCCCCTGCAACCCAGAGCTGACCTCACCCCTGGATTCCAGCTACTCCCCCACTCCCCTGTGTCTCCACAGAGTGGGCGATAATGATGTGATGGCAAACACAAGAGATAACAGAAACCCATTTCATGTCTCTGTATCCCCATTTACTGACATGGTTTGATGTGTTAAGGTCTAAGAAACTATGGGTGAGAAAACGGGTGGGATGCATGTGGTTTGCTGATAAAGAAGATGATGCGTGGACTTAAATCTGCTCTCTCATACATTGTTTGCTTTGACATTTGACTTTTGAACACATATCATCCACAGGAAAATTACAGGGAACTAGGCTGTAGGATGCTGCACTTACGAATGATCCCTGCTCTACATATACAAACCATTGTCTCATCTCCTCCTCCATAACCATGGCGTCTCAACTGTAAAAAGTTCAGATGAAGTCATCAGTTAGATGACGTCTCCTCTGTCTCACACATAATGAGACGGGAGAGATGATGGGGAGGGAGGCTAGACAGTGGGGGAAGGACTGGGGGATGGAGGGATTAAAAAGCCCTGCAGAATGACATCAGCATAGGAGGAAGTGAGGAGGGGGACGTTAGAGAGAGGAGAGGGCAGCCTTTAACATGCTCTGCTCTGACTCAGTGTCTGCAAGCTTCACGTCCTAAATCATAGCCCCTGTTTCCCCGGGCAGAGAAATAAAGAGCAATAGCAGCAGGCCTTTAAAGAGAAATTGAGGGCTGGGGAAAGAGGAGGGGGATCTCCCCGTGTCGGAGCGTCTGCTGTCCCGGGATGTGGGGAGGAGAAACAGGGAAACTGGAGCTGCTGGCGGCCCACTCGGCACAAAGCCCTTCCTCAAACCCCGGCACGCTGGCTGGCTGAACTGTGGGACGATGAGTGTCTGCTGGTGCTCAGCAGACGCACACTCAGGAAGTCTGATTCTGTCTGGGCAAAACCCAGCCTGGGCGCATAACCTTTAGTTAATGATTATTACAATTACAGAGCCAGGTCCAAGCAGACCAAAATGTACTGTACTGACACTGAGACAGACTGACATAGTCACAGAATCTACTACTTCACTCATGCCCTCCTCTCTGCTGCAGCCCTTTTGATACGTGACAGTCGGGACGCCTTGCATCATCATATTGTTATATTCTCCTCAGACTACTGGGTCGTTGTGTTTGACCACAAGCATGACATGAGCTGAAGTCTCTCAACAGGAGGACTGATGGGGCCCAATGCATGCCAGAATGCTGAGACAGTCACAGCATGTTCACATCCCCACTGAGCCAAGCAGCATCACAGTCAGCTGGAGCACTTCAGACCAATAAGATGTGACTGCCAAAGGTGGCAGTTAACCGGCTTTGTTGGGCATTTAAAGGCTAAAAGGTCAGAATTCAATTACATTTTGTGGGGCAATGAGATTAGAAATTGAGGCAGATTATTTGAAGTTGTTCGCCTTTGTTTGAGGTGATTCGTTTTTAATAATGGAATGGCTACTCTTTTCTATTGGTATTTCCAGGGCTTGGACCATAACAGAGTTTGACAGACGCCTTTTAGAGCATAAATTCAATTCCTCCTAACATATTCAATTAAAATGAATTCCATGCAGACCGAGGGCGTGTGCGCCGTGCGTAAAGATCTCCAAAGAGATAAACAAGAACTTGATGTGGTGTCAGGGCCAAAAGCAAACCCCACGCATGAATGAAAATTGTTCCTGATGGAAACAACACTCTGTAACATTTAGCGAGGAGCTGTACAAGTTCTAAAGTTTGGCAAAATCACTGATACAATAAAAATGGAAACTTTGAGTGTTTGTGTGGCAACCGGGCATCGTGAAGAGCCCCCAGATAAAATTATAAACAAATGTTTCAGATTTTGCACTGGAACTTGTAATGGGCTTGGAGCCTGCTGCTGAAATATCCCGACTGCTACTTTATTTGCCCCTCCGTGTTTGCAACAACTAGCAAAATATATTGTGTCTCGAAAAAAGAAACTCACCTCGCCGAATCTGCCAAGTAAAACTCCACCGCATATCCGAAGTAGCTCCCGTTAGGTCCGCTGTATACAGCTGGGTTCTCCACGTCCAAGTTGAACGCCTCGCAGACAGGCTGAGAAAAAGAGAGGAAAACCCCGATACTACAAAGCAGAGTGCGGGCAAGAGGGGCTGCTATTCCCGGCGTCTTTGCGCGAAATCGTTCCAACCCCATTTTAAGAATAAATTAATCCACTAAAGTTTGTTTTAAATGGCGAAACTGTCCCAACTTTAGCGCGTTCAAATCCTCAGAGCCCCCCGTGAAACAGTGGTTGAATATGGCTATCTAAACTGCATCCCTGTAACTCTAACTGGGCAGTATCTCATAAATGCTCCGTCAGCTCCTCTGTGCGTCCTCACCCTCTCTCTCTCTCTCTCTCTCTCTCTCTCTCTCTCTCTCTCTCTCTCTCTCTCTCTCTCTCTCGCGCTCTCTCTCTCTCTCTCTCTCTCTCTCTCTCTCTCTCTCTCTCTCTCTCTCTCTCTCTCTCTCTCTCTCTCTCTCTCTCTCTCTCTCTCTCTCTCTGCTTTTCACTACGCCTTCTCTGCTCACCTAATCAGCGGTATATGGAAAGCAGGGAGTTCCCAGACCCGTGACAAACTTTTGGAGAGGTGGAGCTTGTGATTCACAAAAAAAGTTTGGAGAGGTCTCTTCTGAGCCGCTACCTCAGAATAAGGTTTACCAGACTGGTAAAAAATGTGGCTCCTGTTGCTCTGAGTTTGGAGAGACGCTTATCAATGACGATACCAGGATTATTAACCAAATGAACAATCGATCCAAAATCCTCTGTCGATTTTATCTCACGATTATCTTGACCTTTTCAACCTGACGTTGCTGTCAGAGAAGACAACCTGATAGGTGATGGAAAGGTCAATGAAACTGCACATGTCCAACCAAGATGGCGGGTTATTTACATGCCTCTGTTGTCCAGGTTAATCAACTATTGGATCTTTATCATTGGAGAAGGTCTTTGCTGATAAGACAGGAATGTAGACTGTTAGCAGCATTGTTTTTTCTCTCCTGGGGGCATCAGTAGCCTTAACCCCAACTCCTTTTTGTTTGACTTTATCAGACAGTGTTGTGTGCATAGTTTTGACAGCCTGTTTTGTGGTTCCACAATTTTTCAGTGACTTTTTGCCAAAACCATGAATAGAAACATCCACTGTTCCACTGGTCAAATAACCCAAAACATCCCAAATATACTACAGTGTCATAATAAAACAATTACTGAATTATTACATAACTCCACACTAATTATACCTTTATTACACAGCATATGACCAACTCAATGTGTGATCCATGTGTGTTTCTGGCTAATTACAGTGTTGATCAGATTTGGGGATATGATGTTCTCTGATGCTGCTGGGGGTGTAGGAACATTTCGTACTCCTACTTCTGAGTCACACGAGACCAACGCATTTGGAAAGTGGTTAGGCTGCGAAAAGCAACTACTCACTGAAATGAGACCTTTAATAAACCTATCCAGGCTGGCTGGAATTAGTGACTGTTGGTTTAGCTGATTCACTTCAAGCCAAGGGGATTGAGCACAGGGGCCAAATTTGGCTGGGTGGCAGCAGGAACATAGGACCTCTCTGTCAAGTGTTGCTCATATTTATAACTGGTCTGGAAGCAGCCGATAGAGAGGGGGAGGGGGGGTCCAATCGTAGACTGATGGGAGAAATCCAGAGTGCCTGGGGGCCAGTTCACAGCTGTTGGGGGCAACTTGACGGTTCAAAGCCCTAATCCTGGAGCACTCTCGTTCTCCCACTCTTTTTTTAGGTCCACATGATGAGTTTGCAGATGAATGAAATCTAGAGTTTAAGGAGTGGTTACCATCCAAAGCCAGATCATGTAGCCGTCAAAATGATTTGGGGTTCAAACTTTCCCACTGGAAAAGTGATTTGGTTTTTCAGAACAGCGTCATGTGAAAACTCTCTCAAGTGAAAACGTGCAAGCTCTTTTTAAGCGGTGTGTGTAACTGCCACAAACAGACTGATGAATTTGAAATGATATGATGATATGTCTGCCTGTGTCACCTTGATTTGTGTGTCTGGATATTCCAAGGTCTGAAGGTGGTCATCATCGTCAGCTACGCACAGCCTCATGATGAAGTCAAAAGTTTGAGGTCAGCCCCAGGAGACAAGTAAAATAGTTTGGGGATAGATAAGATTGGTATGGGCTCTTAGTCCTTCTCTTCTCTGTCCGCCTGGTTGTGCTGCACAGCTCTTACATTTGGCCTAATTATCCGTTTATCCAACTGACCTAATAGAGATAACAACCTTCACCAGTTAACCTCTGCAGAGAACACAGGATTTGCCAGAGGGCGGCAGAAATGTTTCTTGACAAAAAAACACCTTTTATAGTGTTTGCCCTCTCTTTCCCTTCAGTCTTGCGTGTGTGTGTCATCCAGTAGCAACTTAACGTACGAGCCAGTGTATACAAGTCTGGACCGTTAGCATTTTTGTGTGTGTGAAGCTAGAGCCCGTTCTGCTTTCGGCGATGCATAATTGGGTCTGGATAACTGAACGGTATTTTCCATCGCGCTCCAACTGTGATTTCCGTTGAAAAGGGGGTGTGGATATTCCAATGCCTCTGCTTTGACATCACCACTGGGCCGCTATGGCAACAGATTTGAAGTGCAACAAAACACTTATAGAACATTTAGCAGGACTCTACACAGCTGGCCAACTTTTATAAATATAGATCTGGCACATTGGCACATATGCACAACCAGGCATATACGTGTGCATGTGCATGCGGACACACACATACATACACACGCCTCCTCTCCGGGAACTGAACATATGTCTCTCTGAATAGTGGGGCAAATTATTATTAGCACAACCACAAGGCCAGTCAGCGGCATTATCTTGACACAGTTATATCAAGACAAGAAGGCACGAACCCCGTGCTCTCTGGCAGATACTTCTCATTGGTTTTACACATTATAAAATCCCTTGCAGGGGCAGTAAAATAAATTTGGCTTGACATGAAAAGACTTAACTAATTTACCACTCTATCTAATGTAAGTGCTTATCTTCAACTCTTAATCTCCCTAAACTTTTAAAGTTCAAAATGAAGGTAGTTACGGACTCTAATTCAACAATCAATCAGCACATCTATCTTCCACATTCAAATGATCTTTATTCCCGGAGCTCCCGGCCTCCACCCCACCCCTCATCTCATTTCTCTTTGTAACACAAACAGTGGGCTGACAGTGATGGACTCCGTGGGGGCGGGGTGCAGAGACACACTGATGGCTGCCATTAGGCAACTGTTGAACTGTGAAGTCCCAGAGCAAACGCCATTTTACCGCTCAGGAACAGACAGCAAATAAGGGTCACAACAGGCGACATGGTTTGTTCACACACAAGCCGGCCACAACAATCAAAAGAAGGATTTAACTCCTGTTTGTTCCTGGAGCAGTTGGCAAATCCCTTTGGATGTAATGTTTTTGTGATACATTTAGCCATGGATAAGGAGTCTTGTAAGGAAGGAAATTGGAGGCAATAATGGAAGAAAAAAACTGGGTTTTGAATAAAGGCCTATACTGTAGTGAAAAACTGTGGTCAGTTCTGGATGGTTTAAGTCTTTGAGAAGAATGGGCTACTGTGGCTTAGGTTCTAAATGGCAGAACCTGCTCTTGATCTAAACCTTAAGTCTGAAACCTGTCCCAAAATACCTTTAAAACATACAGAGCCAGCTTTCCTTCCTCCTCCTTCCCCTCTCTCCCTCCCTCTTTCTCTCTTTCAACTGTACCGATACAGTGATACACATCTAACAGGCAGGAAATTCCTCCAATGTAAAGGCCTGTCTGGGCTTCCTGCTTCAGCGAGGTTCTACTCTTTGCCTCTCTCTTCCATTCAAACACAAACACACACACACGCACGCTCAAACCCTGAGCCCCTTTTCTCTGTGCACTCGGTCACATTTTCCCTGCAGAAAGAGGAAGGGTGGTAGTGGTGAGGCGTCTGCTGATTGCTCCCGCCAGAGATGTTGTATACTGGACGACAGATTTGTCATGAAGGAGTGGAAGTCCTGAGCTGGCCCGGGCTGCAGAGTGGACTGTCCATTGTTTTCCACACAAGCTCTTAGCAACGTAGCGGCAGAGTGAATCATACTTGTTTTAGACGGAGAAATCACCCCGACGGCTCCCTTACAAGGCAAATAACCATCCGCCCTTCTGCTATAGTACGGTTTCTTCTACATTTCTTTACCGTCTCTCTCTGTGGGTGAGCTTTTACTGTCAGCCCAGACAAATTGAGGCAACGTGTGTGGGGAGCAGGATGATCCAAATAGTGTCCATTGTTCAGTTACCTTGTTAAAACAGCCACAAAACGCCTGAAAATGAGCAGTTGCGTTTTATGTACATCCGCTAATCGGTCTCTGGGAGCAGGGCAGTAAAGCAGCAGCATGCGAGCCGCTGGGGGGATACGACCCCGCTGCCAACTTCATCAGCTTCATTCCACACTCCATAACACACACAAGTGTCCCCAAACACCAACTCTGACCCGGCTGCATTTACAACCTATTTCTATAGGCCATCTCTATGTGCTTCATGCAGTGTTTACTCTCTGCGCCCTACCTCACCGAACACGTTTGCTTACAGACAGGTTTTTAAAGGTGGCATAAAATGCTTGACATCATTTGATGGGAGGTCACTGAGGCAGAGTGGCCAGGCTGACAAAGAAAGACTAAAACCACAAGACCCGAGCACTAGGTTAGAAAATATGGCACACTGCAGGCTAATGTTATGACAGAATCCTGTTTTAAATTCCTGAATCAACAGTGAAACATAAAACTGGTATAACACAGTGCTGGCATGAGAGGATCACGGGTGATATTTGCAGGTTAAGACGGTGAAACAACTATAAATGTGCAATGACCCACAAAGGGTACGATTCACAAAAGCAATGTAAGTTTAAGTCTTACACACAAAAACCTTCCATAGTGGAAACTTGTGAACAGGAATGTTTGTTGAATGTTTGAATTGAAAGATACCATTGAACACGACATGTCTGCCCAGCCAGCCGTCCGCTTTTGCATTCAGACCCCGTGTTAAGGGTGTCATGTTTTATTTGCATGGCCTATTTGTCTCTCAGAATAATGCGTGCCCCCTGACCCCCCTCCTGTGTTTTCCTATTGGGGCGGGCGTGCTGCGGGGCTGCAGCGGGGCCTTGGAGTGAAGGAATGCGGTTGTAAAGTGTGTGTATCTGGGGGTACAGCAGGAGAGGGCAGTGAATCAGTGTGACCACTGGAGAGCCTGAGGGTATTGTTTCACACACGCACACGCACACACACACAATACACACATATACCCTTACACACAATCACACATTCCCTCCAATTTGCTGCTGTGGCTTTCCCACACCCACTCCCATGGCCATATATGTTTGACATAATGCATATGGAAACACAGTGTCACCCAGCTTCCCATGGTAAAAAAAATCTAGTTAGTTAAAAGGATTAGATAAGTATAGACATGTGGCCGTTTTTGCACATAGACATAAACATAAACATCATCTTTTTTTATTTTACAGTCTTGTTGTTGTTACAAAAATAGCATGACAGAGAATCAATTATCGCTACTTTAGACACATAACTCTGCTAGATTCCTTAATATTTGTGTTAGTCATGGAAGCAGGCAATCCTCCCTTATAAAAGGTCTTTAGTTTCACCACTTGTATTGTGACTTGAGAAATCTCATTGTAATAAATGGCTGATGGCACCAGTAGACACAACACTGTTAGTCTCGACACTTCATCAGGAGAATGGCGACATATATTTCCTCCACTGACAAAGAAACTCCGAGGAGAGATTGATGGAACAACAATAATGGTTGATTGAGAAAACAAAGGCTTCCCATAAAGCCTCTTCTCTCACGTTTGCAGTAAGACAGATGGGCAGTGGAGCAAAATGTTTCACTTTAAACAAGATTTTTGGTCTTCACACTTACTATCAATAATATGCCATCTACACCTAGATGACAGATATGACACATTTGAGTGTAATTTCCTGCATGTTCTGTCTCATGTGTTTAAGTTGTCTCTTCCTTCCTGAGGCCCAATGTGTCATCAAGTGGAAGTTCACATTTATTACCTAGGTATTTTTCACACGTAGTCAAGTGATGCAGGGTCATTCAATAGAGCCTGCCAGATATATGTAGAATTATTGTTTTTTTCCATTCCTACAGCAAAAACTTAATCCAGATCATTTAAAATGTTGTTTTATGCTGAGAATATGACTCACACTTCACAAGTATTATTTCTGCCCTATCACACATCTGACTGTTTCCTGATGCATTGTGTATTATGTCCTGTCTGGTCCTGAACTATGCGGAGGTCTCAACAGAATGTACCATACTTCAGCTGAGTGCTCGCCACTGTGTCACCTACTGTAAACATGAAAAAACAATGTTTAGGATGGTGAGTCACAATGGCCATTAAAACGTTACACCTAACCCTTATTCCCCTTAATCTGGCCTGCTCCTCCTTATAAGTCAATGTTGATGTTAATGCTGTCCAGACCACCGAGGTGTCATGCCGACTCACACGGCCTTATATAGAAGCTACCGGAGGTTTATGATCAGTGAGTGAGGGGAACGCTGGTGTGAAGCAACATGCAGGGGGGGATTCTGTCATCTCACTAATGTACCAGGCACAGGGAGGTCACATCCCACGGTGGTGGTGGAGAAGTTGTTTGGAAACAGCTCATACCCTTCCCTTATATGAGTCAGGGTCTCTCAGCCCCAGCGGAGGCGCAGGATGAGGGGTCTTGGGATTGATTGGCGTGCTAATGTCTGTTTGTTTGGGGCGGGATGGAGGAGAGAGTCAAAGGAGACCTGGCACGTAAGCATGTCCTCCGTCAGGATAGGGTTACATCCCAAACAAACCCAAGCATGGTCACAAGCAAACAGTGCAGAGGGAAGTGAAGTGTCTTCTCTAATGAAAGGGTCCGGGGTCAGCAGCATTGTTATGGTTCAACTCCAGATTTTTTCCTCCGCTTGAAATCCAACACATCCGCGGCTTTACAGTAATAACACGGATCCTGCCTTAAATATCCCAGAACAATCTACATCAAATTTCCACCTGTTCTCAGAGCCGGTATACCCACCTACCCAAATTCCAACCATTTATTGTTCAATGATATTCTACTTAGCCTTTGATCAGACACCATGCAAGGAGAGGAGAGCATGTACAACCCAAACTGTTCCTGACTCAAATTCAAACAATAGCCA